>NC_137026.1:15124005-15328777 GCF_032717465.1 Coenobita brevimanus | reverse complement strand
TGATAGACTACGTGTGTGTGGATGAGCGAATGAGAAGACAGAAGTGTTGGATGCAAGAGTGTGGAGAGGAGTGTGGGGAATTTAAGTCTCAGACAATCACTTAGTAGATGGTCAAGGTGAGAAGTTGCAAAGAAAATGGTTGAGGAGACAGAAGGGAGACAGGGAGGAAATGGCTTTATGAGAAGAGTGGAGAATTTGTAAGATAGTAAGAAATGGCAGAGTATAAAGAGCATAGTGGAAGAAAGACTTGGGAAGGTATGAGCTAGGAGGCAGATGGAAGAGGTGGAAGACGTATGTAAATATTTACGGAAGAGATAGGCGTGAGTGGTGAGGTGGTTTTGTGGAGTGAGGAGGGAGATGCAAGGGTGTGCAAGGGACAGACATGGTGGAATGATGAGGGTGAAACGAGCGGTGGAACAAAAGAAGAAGGCATATAGTGAATGGTTAGCGAGTAAGAGTGTAGGGGAGAAGATGAGAGAAAGAAGAGAGAGGTATATGTGAGTAGGAGAAGGGAGGTGAAGAGACTAGTGAAGGAGAGTAAGAAGAAAGTGGATGAAGAGTTTGGGAGGAATCTGAGTGTGAAATGGAGGGAGAGTAAGAAATTGTTTTGGAAGGAGGTAAAGAAAGTAAGGCAGTGTGAAAGGGGAAATAGTAGGGGCGTGAAAGATAGGAATAATAAATTGTTGGTGGAGAAGAGAGAGAAATTGAGGACATAAAAGGAGCACTTTGAGGATTTTTTGAATGTAGAGAGTGGGAGCAGTGCGAGTATAAGTGGTTGGGGAATGGCTGGGAGAAGAAGAGATGAGAGGAGGGAGAAAGAGATCAGTAGGACGGAAGTAGTGGAAGCAATGAAGAAGATCAAGTTGGGGATGGCCCCAGGAATTGATGAAGTGTGTGGTGAAATGCTGAGGTATGGAGGTGAGATTGTTGTGGAATGGATATGGAAGTTGTGTAGATTGGCTTGGGAATAGGGAAGGGTTCCAGAGGACTGGAAATCAGGTATAATTGTTCCTTTGTATAAAGGAAAAGGGAAGAGAGAAGTATGTGGTAACCATAGGGGTATTTGCCTTCTTAGTGTGACTGGTAAAATATATGGTAAAACACTCATTGATAGGGTTAGGCATATGACAGGGGAGGTAGTTGGAGAAGAACAGGGGAGATTTAGGAAGGGAAAAGGGTGTTTAGATCATATATTTGTTCTAAGATGTTTAGTGGAGAAGTATCTACAGAAGGGAAAGAAAGTGTATGCTGCCTTCATGGACTTGGAGAGAGCTTGTGACAGAATAGATAGGCAAGGTATGTGGAAGGTATTAAGAATATATGGAGTGGATGGGAAATTGTTGAATGCAGTGAAGAGTATGTACGAAGGAGCTAGGGCTACGGCGCGAGTGGATGGTGAGCTGAGTGAACAGGGTTGTGTGATGTCTCCATGGCTGTTTAATATATACATGGATGGGGTTGTAAAGGAGGTGCAGGGTAGGGCAGTGGATGTGGGGATGGCTCTAATGAATGAGTGTGAGATTTGGAAGCTTCCAGTGTTGCTGTTTGCTGATGATACAGTATTGTTCAGTGAAGATGAATGGAGGTCGCAAGGTTCGGTGAATGAATTTGGGACAGTGTGTAGGAGGAGGAAGCTGAAAGTTAATGTAAACAAAAGTAAAGTTATGGTGTTTAAAAGGAATGAAGTCACAGAATGTACAGTGAGGTTGGATGGTGAGGATATGGAGAGTGTGAGTGCATTCAAGTACTTGGGTAGTGTGATGAGTAAGGATGGAACCTTTGGGGATGAAGTGAGTGAAAGGGTACAGCAGGGAAGGAAGGTTGTTGGTTCACCGAAAGCAGTCATGAGAAATAGAGAGGAGAGTATGGAAGTTAAGAAGTCACTGCATGATAGTATTGTGATCCCTACCCTGACGTATGGAAGCGAGGCGTGGATCTTGCAAGAGGGGAACAACAAGTCAAGAGTGAGAGCAGTGGAAATGAGTAACTTGAGAGGAGCGTGTGGAGTGACATGGAGGGACAGGTTCACGAATGAAGAAGTGAAGGAACGTTGTGGGGTGGATGTGGATGTGGTTGAGAAGATTAGGAGATATACACTGAGGTGGTTTGGACATGTGGAGAGAATGTAGAATGAAAGACTGACTAAGAGGGTGTATGTAGGTGAGGTGGAGGGAGGGAGAGGGAGGGGTATATCGAGGATGAGGTGGAGGGATGGAGTTGAGAGGTATATGAGGGAGGGGGGTGTGAGTTGGGGGGAGGGTAGTCAAATGATGGGTGACAGAGTGACTTGGAGGCATTCTGTCTGCGGCCAGCCTTTGCGGGATTAGGACGTTGGGCTATCTATCTATCTATATCTATCTATCTATCTATCTATATATATATATATCTATATATATATATATATATATATATATATAAATATATATATATATATATATATATATATATATATTGTTACGGAACAGAGAAAGATAATGTACACTTTAAGTGAGAATTTTAATAATCACTACTGTCCCGTAAAGTTCCAGGTTCAAAACAAAAGAGTTAGGTAAAATTACAAGTTAAAGTTTAATGCTCAAACTAACAACGAAACATTCAGGACTCATAAGGATAATGTAATGGCAAAAAACAATTAAATATATGGTTAACTGCAAATAGCCTCTATTAACACGAAATTAGCATGAGTAAATTTATCTAAGTCAGCCCTGTTAAAATGAGATACCAGATAGTACTCAGTGAATGCCAGATATATTATTACAGATACAAAATATTATTAATGATGGCTAACATCCACTCACATGAATCACAAAATATCACTAGGCCTACGAATTAACAACTTATGCTATACCGTACAAGAACAAAATGCAATAACACTTATATTCAAATTACACAGCTGCTAGATGGTTGGAGACTTCCTGAACACTCACAATAATAATAACTGTACAGGGGAGGACAGAGATGTGAACAAAATGAGGAGTAGATCTAAGTGGCAACGATGCAGAGACTGAGCTCATTATATAGGGGCCGGCAGAGCTTGATACAACTTGTAAGAAGGACGCGCAAATGAAGCCATAGGGGACAAAGAGTTGACAATCCCGGTCTGAACAACAGAAAGAACGACTTACTCTACTATAACGGTAGAAGGGGGGAGTGAGGTAGAACACGCTCGTGATCAAACAGGCAGCACACTGTACGTTAGAATTACACAAAGGATGATGAAATCATAGGCTATGTAACAATATATATATATATATATATATATATATATATATATATATATATATATATATATATATATATATATATATATATGGAGCCTCTGTGGTACAGTGGTAAAGTGTGCGTTTTGTACACAAGTGAGCCATGGTTCGCGCCCTGCCAGGGTAATAAACTTTGGGAATGTTCATCCGGCCACGTACTGCATTGGCGGACAGAAGGGGTGCCGTGGTTGAAACAGTGTCACTTACCATAAAGTATGCCTGCACCCAGTTGGCTTGCGAGGGCCGATTACACTTGGTTCACAGACTACACACACATCCAAAGCCACTTCAACACTACAATTACACTTACAAGCACTTCTCGCCCTACATACAATTTAAACTAAACAGCCTAAGCCACTTGGTAGAGATACATTGGCTGTATCGTCCCGACTTCGGTTGGGATAGGCCGGTCATTGGCTGTATCGTCCCGACTTCGGTCGGGATAGGCCGGTCCTGCAGTGGATACTCAAACGGCTGTTGATTTTATATATGTATATATATATATATATATATATATATATGTATATATATATGTATATATATATATATATATATATATGTATATATATATATGTATATATATATATATATATATATATATATATATGTATATATATATATATATATATATATATATATATATATATATATATATATATATATATATATATATATACAGTGAAGTCTCTTTTATCCGAAATTCTTTTAACCATAATATACCATTGACCGTAAGTTTTACTAAAACGTTCTCATTTCGATTAACTGCAAAAATCTTAAATCTATCCGAAAATTCAAACATGGCGGGCTTGTTTCGCGCCACTACTGTTAGTTTATGATTGCTCCGCTAGTCACCAGAGCGAGCGTAGGTTGCTCCAGCCCTCATCCACCACCTCGGATGGTTTGGATGATGTGGAAGATAATGTGGGTGATGTGGAAATGATTAAATAAGGAAGCAGAAAATATGAGAAAACAATTAGGTTTAAGACTTTATTTGTTCGAATTTCTTACAGTGAATTACATAATTGTTTTGGTGAAGGCTTATTTAAGTTTATTTGAGTGAAGATTTATTTAAGTTGACAGTTTCTATTACAGTTACAAAAGTGCAGTTACATACGTAGTTACTACAGTGTATTAAGTGTTTTGGTGATAGCTGAGTGGCTTTTGGGGTACTGGTGGTGGTGGTGGGCTAGACGTCGCCAGAAATGGGTGATGGGTGAGTACAATACTGTTCCCTTGTATTCTACATATTATTACAGTATCTTTTATCCGAAAAAATGAATTAAACGAAACTTTGAAAGTTCCATGATTTTCGGATAAAAGAGACTCCATTGTGTGTGTGTGTGTGTGTACATATATATATATATATATATATATATATATATATATATATATATATATATCCTCCACAAGATACATTGACAATAAAGCAAAGAAAATAAAAGAGGAAGCTTAAGAGGAAGAAATATGTGGCCAAGAAGTCTGGCTGATGTGTATAGTACTGTAACACGGATAAAATTAGTATGGTGTGAAAGAAGGTTAACCCACCGGGTCCTGGTAACGTATGGATATGTTGCAACGTTTTGTTGTTCTCACTCACGATAATGTATCCGTACGTTTTGTAATTGCGAGGTCCGTCATTTGCACATTTTTCCAATTTCGTGCGTGATTTTTGGTATGTATACACGGGACACCTTCCTCTACCGGACACTGCCTTACCCCATGTGACCTTCCCCCCCCCCCCACGCCATTGTCTTGGCAACACACCTGTTACCAGGGACCTGGCCAGTAAAGACATGTCGCATCATGGTACGAAATTCAAGGCAAGAGTGATTCCCCAATCAATGACGATGTGGATGACAAAGATTACGTGGCGCCAGAGGAAGAAACGAGCAGAAGTGATGAGGAAGTAATGTCACCAAGGAAGGTGCGGTATGTTGATGTGTTCAGTGAGTGAAACAACGCTTATATCGCCTATATTATTGTGTGAAAACTAATATATTCTTGTACTACATATATATTCGTACCAAATGAACAAATATCTAGCCATTCTTGGTTTGCAATAGTTATTGCTACCATAGAAAACGTGACACCCGCAGCAGGGCTCCAGAGAACACGGTACCAGGTGCTTAAAGGGTCACCTGTTTAGACCTTTTCTAAGCTCGGGTGAGCACTTTTATTTGGGCATTTTCCAATATTTCTCATAAAATGCAGAGGTTTTAGCCAAAAAAAAAAAAAAAAATCGAAAATCTGCCGGGATTGGGGGGGAGGGGGTCAGTGGTGAAAAATCGGTCGGGACGCGGCGGGTTAATGAAATCCAAAAAATTACAGCAAATACTCATACAAGGGTCTGCTGAAAATGTGTTTGTTTGGGTGTTAATGGGTTTTCATCTTCACTGTTGTTGGAAATGTGGAGTTAACCTTGACTGTTGTAAATATTTACCCTAGTTCCTAATGTTCTGATTCTAGGATAGGTTAGATTACATTCTGATGATGTGCAAATACCCCCAAACCCAGGTGGAAAAAAAAATGTAGTAAAAATGAATTCATAATGTAATGCTCAACATATATGAGTAAAGGACTCTATCTTTCAAAGTCACATGCTCTACAACGATTTCACCTAATAAATACAGTAAAATGAAGATTGCATATCATAAATTAAATACTAAAAAATGCTGATGAAAAGAAAAGTTAAGTTTCTGACTCGAAAGAATAATACAGGCCTTGGCCGACTCCAAACTTCCAAAGCCTTCCATCATGTGCATACCTTCCATCATGTGCATACCTAGCCGTTAAGAATACTGTACCGTGATATATTTCTTACCTATTCTGTATATATCCCCATGCTCTCTTCGACTGCTGAGTGTTCTTAGGGTGGGTCACGGAAATAGTGGTGTTGGCCTAGGCGCACATTGAGATGCAGAGCAGCTCAGCTCAGGGTAGACATAGGCAGGACAGGGCAGCACAGGAGACGCAGCATAGGTGTCGTGCATACATTGTAGAAGCAAGTTTCGTGTTGTGTGGTGCTCTCTCTGCTGTGCTAATCATGACTATGTTGCATTATTATTTAGATATGGAATCAGAATCTGACTCTGATAACGATATGGAGTAGTTAATGCTATTGTATGACAGCAGCAGAGGAAAGAAGTTGGTGTGGAGAAGTGAGTATGTAGAGAAACGAGGTACGCATGGAGAACTTGCCTTACCATTGGAATTGTCTGATGCAAAATTCAGGAACTATATGCTTTTGACTAAGCAGACAATAGTTTGATGATGTTCATTGTATGATAGAGAGTGACATTAGTCTAGAAGGATGTAATGCCCTGAAGCCTATTGGAAATTAAGAAAAATTGGCCATTTTCTTAAGGTAATTTTTTTTTTTTCAGCATAAACATTCAATCAAATCTACATCAGTTTGCAAAACCAATGCATGACAAAATTCCTAATAAGAATAATATACAGAAATAACAGGAATGAAAAATTCCATGACTAAATATAATTTCTTCTGCAATTTGAAATATACTCCTCGTATGATGCCATTGTACTGACTGACACGTGGCACGAGTGGAGCAGTAGTCTGTGTTCCAACCATTATTGCCCCAGTCACACTGCAGGTACAGCTTGTCACAAACCTGAAAATCGCGAAACCAGTCCCCGACCATGGAGGTCTCCAAGCAGAGATGCCACTGATTGGCTGCCGGTGGTCGTCCAGTGTCCTTCCAGTGTCCGTCCAGTGGGCAGCCGAACCGTGACCATGGCCAGGTACACACAGGTTAAGACTCCAACAAGTGGCCGGCCAGTCATTGGCAGGCCACCGACAAACAGCGGCCGGTCCACGTCCTGTCGCAGTTTAGACTGTGACCTTATATAGCGGATTGGCTGGTGGCTAGTTTCAGTCCAGCCCACCACCTGTTGCTCGACCAATCGCCGGCTGGATGGGGGCCAGACTTCAACCACCACCCCAGACAAGAGGCTTGTGGACGGCGGCCACTGCAGTCCAGTCGTCGCCTTGATGGAGTGCAGACGGCCACCGCATAGAGTGGGCGGTGACCAGCCTCCATCCAGATGGCAACCACCACTTAAAAATCAGGTGTCGCTGACCAGTCGCAGTCCAGCTGCCCACCGGGTAGCTTCCATGCCACGACATCGATGGTCGCGGGGAGGTTTTTCGTGCAGCAAGAAAAACTTCGTGACGATTTTTTGGTCGCCATGGTGGCCTGCGGCTAGACCAAGACATATGAAGGCTGGTCGTAAACCTCACCAAAACCACCCACGGCTTGCAGGTTGTGGGTAGTTTACGATAAGTAATGAAACACTGAAAAAGTTCAGCAAAGGGGGATGGTCAGGCACTAGTCCCGAGGCTGATGAAACGGGAGCTCCAGCCCTCCCTGTCATCAGCTTTCCACCCACCTTGGGAGTACTGCCCTTCTCGACTGGTGCTGACGTGAAGAAAGTATCAAGGATTTTTGCCATCATAGTTTCATCATCAGTGTGCTCCTCGTTATCTGGAGGGATGGAGTGATGAGATTTATGAAGGAGGGATGTGTGATTTGGAGAAAGGGCAGCCATATGGCAGTAGACATAGCGACTTGGAGGCGAACTGTTTGTGGCCACTCCTTACCGGATTCAGGCGTCTGGCAATAGACTAAGAGATAAAGAGACCAACTACTTCAGAACTTCCAGTAGAAAATGGCAGTATTTATAATGCCAGCAGGTTAGTGGTTGGCCAATTATACATAAATATATTGGACTACGTTAGCCTCACTTCAGGCCCTAGCACCTAGAATATGGTAATATAGGTTGTAATGTTGCAAAGACCATGGTCATTATGTGAGAAGTAGACTGTAGCACCAGTCGAGCAGAGCAGTACTCCCAAGGTGGGTTTCAAGCTGATGACAGGGAGAGCTGGAGCTCCAGTTTCGTCAGCCCTCAGGACTGGTTTCTGACCATCCCCCTTTCCTGAACTTTTCAGTGTCTTAGTAACACTGAGAGTAGGCTAGCATGCTCTCAAATAAATGTTTCTCTGACTATCAACACCAAACTACATGCACAGTCTATCTATCTATCTATCTATCTATATACCTAGGCTGCTTCCCCCAAGAAAAGGGAGGTAGCCGAGACAGGACGACACACTCCCCATTTACTCATCCATCCAAACACATTCATTCACATCTTAGCCCCAAAGGGGAGAACGGACAGATCCTCACCGCACCACACCACACAAGGGTCAACTGCGCAATGCAATCAGTGACATCCACAGCAGGGCCCGCCAGTAGAACTGGTTTACCCCTGCCACATCATAACAGACCCATCCCCTTACCCGCACCTGACCTGACTAGCTGATCAGACCAAATGCGGGAGAATATCCTCTCAGGGCTGCGTCATCACTTATTCATTCACAATTTCTCTCCATTTATTTCTGTCACGCACAGCCACTCTTCCTTGCTCAACAGACATCCCTCTCGCATCCAGCGCTCCCTTCACACTGTCCATCCATCCTATTCGTGGTCTTCCTCTCAGCCTTACACCTCTCACATCAGATCTAGTTATCTTTTTCACCAATCGCTCATTATCCATTCTCTCCATATGCCCAAACCATCGCAACACCCTCTTCTCAACTCTACCAGCCATCTCCCGAACAACTCCAGTTCTCCTTCGCACTTCATCATTATGCACCCAATCCATACGCATCACTCCACACATACTCCTCAGATACCTCATCTCCATTACATTCAAACTTTTCCTCTCTGCTACACCCATATTCCATGTTTCAGCCCCATATAATGCAGTCGGTACCACAACACCCTCATACAGCCTTCTCTTTACATCCATTCTAAGCGAACGACATTTAAACACTTTTTTCATTCCTCCCAGCACCTTTCCTACTTCATTTATTCTAAACTTCACTTCTGCATCTATTCTTCCATCCACAGCAACATGTGACCCTAGATATTTAAAACACTCTACCTCCTCAAGCAACTCACCATTCAAAACTATATTCATCCCCCTACCATCTATCAAC
Organism: Coenobita brevimanus; assembly: GCF_032717465.1. Classification (NCBI taxonomy): domain Eukaryota; kingdom Metazoa; phylum Arthropoda; class Malacostraca; order Decapoda; family Coenobitidae; genus Coenobita; species Coenobita brevimanus. The sequence goes on along the minus strand of NC_137026.1, from coordinate 15,319,498 downwards.
CTCGTACACTTCATCACTTTACTCTTATTCTCATTTACTTTCAATTTCCTCCTTTCACACACCCTTCCAAACTCCTCTACCAACTGTCTCAATCTCTCCTCTGAATCAGTCACCAGTGCAGTATCATCTGCAAACAGCAGCTGCTTCAGATTCCACTCTCCACCATCAACATTCACCAGACTCAGACCTCCACCTAAAACTCTTGCATTCACCTCCCTTACAACACCATCCATGTAAATATTAAACAACCAAGGTGACATCACACATCCCTGTCGCAGCCCCACTCTCACGGGAAACCAATCACTCACAGCATTTCCCACTCTTACACACGCTCTACTATTTACATAAAAACTTTTCATTCCTTTTAGTAACCTACCATCAAGTCCATACAATCTTAAAACACTCCACAAAGCCTCCCTATCAATTCTATCATACGCTTTCTCTAAATCCATAAATGCCCAAAACACATCCTTGCCTTTCGCTAAATACTTTTCACACACTTGTCTCACAGCAAACACCTGATCAACACATCCCCTCCCTCTCCTAAAGCCACACTGCTCATCACCAATCACTCCGTCTGTACCCTCTCTAACTCTCATAATTAACACTCCACCATACACCTTACCTACAACACTCAACAGTCTTATACCCCTAAAGCTAGTACATTCATACTTATCACCCTTGCCTTTATACAACGGGACCACACAAGCACTTGCCCAGTCAATTGGCACCATACCTTTCTCAAAGCACACATTCAACAATCTTACTAACCAGTCAAAAATAGTCACTCCACCACCCTTCAGGCATTCCACAGCACACCCATCCATACCTGCAGCTTTCCCTGTTTTCATCTCCTTTACTGCCTTCTCCACTTCCTCCTTCGTGATCAAAGAATCATTCAACTCTCCCAACACATTTATTCCTTGCACCCTTCCATCCGCCACAATCTCAGCCACCCTTTCCTCCTCTACATTTAACAGTCTTTCAAAATACTCTGCCCATCTCTTCCTTACTGCATCCATCTCAATTAACATCCTTCCATCCTCTGCTTTTACTCGTTCTTCCTTCCCAGACTCTCCCTTTCGCACCCTTTTCACCTCCTTCCAAAACATTTTCTTATTCTGTTGAAAATTCTCTGTCACCTGCCTACCTCACCTCTCATCTGCTGCCACTTTAGCATCACGCACAGCCCTTCTCGCTCTATTCCTCTTTTCCTTATACCTTTCATATGACATCTCATCCTTCCTCTGCAGCCACACTTCATATGCACGTCTCTTCTCAGCCACAGCCATATTTACTTCCTCGCACCACCATTCATTTCCTTTTCTTACACCACCACCAACAAGTCTCACACCACACACCTCTTCTGCATGCCCCACCACAGCACTCTTAAACAATTGCCATTCCTCCTCCACCCTGCCATTTTCCCGATCTTTCACTGCGTTCCACTCATCTTTCAATTTCTCCTGATACTCTATCTTTTTCTCTCTTTTATCCAACTCACTCACTTTCAAAACCTCCCTGCCACACCTAACCCTCCTAGCTCTCACCCATCTCTTACCTACGGTACTCTTAACTTTCCCTCCACCAGGTAGTGGTCAGACATACCTCCACCCTCCCCTCTCAGAACTCTCACATCCAACAATTTTCCTATTACATTCCTAGACACAACCACATAGTCCATCAAAGCTCTATCAACAACCCTTCCACCCTCCTGTCTCACCCATGTATACTTAAAAATATCTTTCTTCTCAAACAGCGTATTCCCAATCACCATCTCTCGCTCAACACACATCGCTATCATTCGTTCCCCATTTTCATTTCTTCCAGGCACACCATGCATACCAACTACGCCTTCAACTGCTACATTTCCCACTCTAGCATTCAGATCTCCCATCATTACCACATTCACATTCGCTCCAAAACTCTGCAGACACTCATCAACATCATTCCAGAAAGACTCCCTCTCTTGTTCATCCCTTTCACTACCAGGCCCATATGCACTCACAAACACCCACAACTCACGTTCAATTTTCGCTTTCACCCACATCAGTCTCGATGACACCTCCTTCCATTTCATCACACATTGCTGTACTTCCGGACTCACTAACAAGGCCACACCTTCTCTTGCCCTTCCTCTATCAACACCTGACAATCTTCCATTCACACCTCCAAACATAGATTCCCCCTTCCCTTTCATCATCGTTTCACTCAAAGCTAACACATCCAACTTTCTTCTCACAAACATTCTTCCAATCTCCTCCCTTTTAGCCTCAATCGTACTACATCCACGCACATTCGTAGACCCAATCTTCAGGGTACGGGGATAACTCCATCCCCCATCCCTTTCTCTGGCCTGTCTCTTTTTAGGAACTAAAAAACAGAGGAGGGGGTCCCTAGTCCCCTCACCCCACCCCTATTAGTCGCCTTTTACGACACGCAGGGAATACGGTGGCAGTATTCTTAACACAACCTGGTCGCAGAGTAGTAGTATCACCCCATAGTGAGGCCAGGTTGTCCCCCCCGCCACTGTGTGCACAGTACACATCACAATTCCTTTTCAAAATTATAAAATTAAAAATGGCACATCCTATTGTTGCCTCGGAGTCCCCAGGGGGGGGAACATAAATGCCCCCACCATCTGCCCGTCTCCCGGTAACAACTCTAAGAGCTGCTTGGAACCACTATCTGACTTACTTCTTCATTTCTGCAACATTCGCGCCCTTTCCTCAAACTTTCTCTCTGTTGAACATTACCTCTCCTCCTCTAAACCTTACCTTCTCTTCCTTACCGAGACTCATCTGCCTGAGACAACTGACAGCAAACCCTTTTCTGTATCCTCTTACTTTCTATATACTCATTTCAAAGCCAAAGGTGGCTGTTGCATATATGTACACAACGACTTATCTTGCTCTCGTGTTCCTGAACTTGATTCTTCCAAATTCTGTACTCTCTGGCTTCGGCTCTCCTGTCATTCTCTGACTAAATATATCTGCACTGTTTACTTATCTCCTAATTCTACTATCAAAAATTCTTTAACTATCTTACTTCTACAATGGAACACATTCTATTCATTTCTCCTTTCTCTGAAATCTCCATTCTAGGAAATCAAAGTTCACCACCACCTTTGTCTCTCTTATCCTTTCACTGATCCACCTGGTGAACAAGCCTTCACCTTTTCTATCCTTAATGACCTAGAGCAGCTTGTACAGCACCCTACCTGTATCCCTGACCGCCTTGGAGAGAGCTCCAACATACTTGACCTCTTTCTTACAACTAATTCTTCTGCTTACTCCGTTAACCTTTCCTCTCCGTTGGGCTAATTTGATCACAACCTTATTACCTTAACCTGTCCTATCGCTCCAGTATGGCCTGTGGACCGTCCAAAGAAACGTCGACTGTTGCACTTTGGAGCTGCAGATTGAGAGGCCCTCAGGCAGTACTTTTTTTATTTTTCTTGGAATGATTATTGCTTCCATGGCCGAGAGCCATCTGAGTGTGCCTTGCGCATTACGGAGGTTATTCTTTTGGGCATGGAAGCATACATTTCTTTCTCATATCCTTTGACTAATGCAAGAAAGCCTTGGTTTAATCACGCTTGTTTTAATGCTCTCTGCAACAAGGAGAGGGCATAGAAAAGGTACCAGAGCCAACCCATCCCTGAATCGCATCTTTTTTATGTTTCTGCCTGGGGTCGTGCTGAGTCTGTTCTTCGCTCTGCTAAAAATAATTTCATCTGTACCAAATGCTCTCATCTCTCCAACTTGAATTCTTCCCGTTCCTTCAGGCACCTTGCCAAAAACCTTTCTAACAACTTTATTTCATCATCCTTCCCTCCTCTTTTCTACTCTGATGGCTCTGTTGCTATCTCTTCTACTGATAAAGCAGATCTCTTTGCTCAGACTTTCTCCTCGAATTCCACCTTAGACGAATCCGGTGCTGTTCCTCCATCACTTCCTCCCTCTGACTTCCTCATGGCTGACATTAAAAGTTCTTCAGCTGATTTATTTTCTGCCACCATTGGCCTCAATACTAACAAGGCATATGGGCCTGATGGAATCCCTCCTGTTGTCCTTAAGAACTGTGCTTCTGTGCTTACACCCTGCCTAGGTAAACTCTTTCACCTTTGTCTTTCAGCTTGTACCTTTCGTTCTTGCTTTTTTTTTTTATTTTTTCTTTATGTGTCCGACTCTGGGCATAAGCTTCACAGCCTGCTGTCAAGGCCCAGTAGTCCTCCTTCATACGATAAACCTCTCTACATGTCACCACTTCGGCGCTAACACCCACTGTCCATATTGAATACATGCTAGGGCTGTCTCATATAGGACTTGTGTATTGGTATTAGCGGGAGTACTTTTATGACATGTCGGCGGGTTATCTGGTAGATCAGGAAGTCTGCTTTTATGAAATTCAAATCCTTAAACTGTTCCCTGCCCCAGCTGGGATTCGAACCTGGGTCCATCAGGACTGCAGGCCGCCTCTCTAGCTGCTTGCTCTCATTCAGCCAGTCTTAACCCTCCTCAGGTAGACCTCTGTCCACCCTTTCGCCTCAGGTAGACCTGAGTCTACCAGACCCAGGTCAGAAACAAGGTCAGAAAACACACTTTTGTTTTATTTATGACAGATCCAAACATGGTATGACATTCTTCAATGTATATGCAATACAGCCATGTAAATAAACTTAATTTTTTAATTCATTATATATTTTTACCTATTTAAAAAAAAAGTCCTTTTTTAAATATTCAGGGAAAAAATGAAAACAACATCTGATTGTAACTTTGTGTGGTGCAACTGGCAGTAGGATCGTGGAGCTTCTAGTGTGATGTTGGGGTGCCTGAAGCTGCGACCTTATTTGCAATCAGGGAACAAAATAAAGCACCCTGCTCAGGTAGAGCCGGGTCTCTGAGACCCCCCCCCTACACCGGAAACGGAGAAGGATTCGAAATTGCCCTTTGACCCCTTACATGGGTACAAAAAGTCAGGCAGCTATTGGGGGGGAACAGGGTTCCCGGGTGTTTAGAAGGTAGTTTACCTAACAAACTGAGGGGGGGGGGGTCTCAGAGACCCGGCTCTACCTGAGGAGGGTTAAGGAAGGGTGACCATTCCCAACCCTCTAACTATCGCCCAATTGCTTTAACAATTTGTGTCTCAAAAGGCTTTGAGTCTATTCTTAAAAGAAAAATTTCAAAGCATCACAACCTCCTTTCTGATCATCTGTATGGGTTCCGTCAGGGACACTCCACTGGCGATCTTCTCGCCAACCTTTCAGACTCATGGTCATCCTCATTTTGGGACTTTGGCGAAAGCTTTGCCATCGCACTTGACATCTCAAAGGCTTTCGATCAAGTCTGGCATAAATCTTTAATTTCCAAATTGCCCTCTTATGGTTTCTATCCTTCTATCTGTGCCTTCATCTTCAGCTTCCTTTCTGATCGTTCTAGAGCTGCTGTTTTAGACGGCCATTGTTCTTCTCCTAGATCTATGAACAGTGGTGTTCTTCAGGGCTCTGTTCTACCACCAACTCTCTTCCTTTTGTTCATCAATGATCTAAGCTGTACATCTAACCCTATCCACTCTTCCTTCACCTTTCCATTCGGTTCCCTCAACGTCCATCCCAGCAGTTACTTCAGCAAACTAAGGATCAGTCTATGGCACACCTAATGTCTGACTTGGTTCGGATCTCTGACTGGGGTAAAAATAATCTTGTTTTTTTAATGCATCAAAGACTCAGTTTTTACGCCTATCAACCCGACAGGATCTTCCACAGCAGTACCCACTAATGTTTAAAAATATCCAGCTCAAGCCTGCATCGTCCTTGAACATGCTTGGGGTTTCATTCACTCGGGATTTATCTTGGAAAGATCATATTACATCTCTTGTAAAATAAGCTTCTAAGAGATTAGGTGTGCTAAGCCGACTCTGTACCTTCTTTACCCCTGCACAGTTCTTGACTTTGTACGAGGATTTTATTCGCCCCTGTGTAGAGTACAACTCTCATGTGTGGGAAGGCTCCCCACATACAGCAATTCTCAATAGGGTGGAGTCAAAGGCTTTTCGTCTCATTAATTCTCCTCCTCTTACTGGCTCCCTTCAACCTTTGTCTCTTCACTGCACTGTTGCCTCTTTATCTCTTTTCTATTTCTACTTTCATGGTCACTGCTTCTCTGAACCGTCTGCTTGCATCCCTCCACCTCTACAACTGGCGCATAGCACCCGTCTAGCAACAAACTCTCATCCCTTTTCTGTCCAACTCTCTAATGCAAGAGTTAACCGTTACTCCCAGTCCTTCATTTATGCAACGGGTCAACTCTGGAACTGTCTCCCTCTGTCTGTATTTCCTTCTTCCTATGATCTCCAGTCTTTCAAACGCATTGTGTCCAGGCATCTCGAAATGAACAGATCTTGAATTTAGCTCACTCTTGTACTGTTTTTTTTTTTTTCTTGGAAGGAATGGTTTCCGGGCTCCTGGCCTTTGGTTCCTTGTTCTTTGCATAAAAAAAAAGTAAAGACCAAGAAGGCAAGGATCCTCCATGTCGGCCAAGTAGACTGGAAATGTGGCCTCATGCCCTGTCAATTCAGTCCTGATATTCGGGGGTCCCTTCATTTTTGTGCAATGCCCAGTTATGCCACGCAATTGTTCTGATGACTCAGGCAGATACCGATGATGTAACACATTAGGCCTCACAAAAGTCTGCTCTGAGGCTGAGTCGGTTACCTATTGGTGGGGCTACTTGGGAAAAACTGGCTGGTTGTTGCCCCTTAACGCCAGCCTTTACTAGTTTTCAGCTTCTTTCTTGTCTTCTGCAGCCTTCTCCATATCCTCCTTTTTCTTCTTTGGACAATCAGAACTGAAGTGTCGGACCTCACCACATGTCCACCACCCTTTTGTTGCAGTTGTATATTTCCTTGTACTGTTCTGTTCTTGCTCCCCAGATATAAGCTCATCTGTAGGGAAGCAAATGCACAAGACAGAAACGGTGAAGGAATATTCTTGGAGGAGAACTGGAAGGAGGGGCTGATGGGTGTGGGAAGGAAAAGTGATCGGATAATGATTGTGAAACTGGAACATGGTGGCTTGGTGCTAAATGTGGTTTGTGCCTATGCACTTCAGGTCGGGTGTTGGGAGGGAGAAGAGGAGGAGTTTTGGAGGCATCTGGATGATGTACTGGTAGGGTTCCAGAAAGAAAAAAGAGTTTTCATCAGAGGAGATCTGAATGGCTATGTGGTTAGGGACAAGGTTGTGTTTTCTAGAGTGAGGTTTCGGAAGCGGAGTGATGAACACAGAAGGAGAGAGCACAATTGACTTCTCACTGGCAGCAGACATGGCTGCTCTAAATACTTTTTTTTTTTTTTAAGCCTGCAAATCATATTATTGTCACGAGTTGGCTAGTGACATTGGCTTTTGTGGGAAACCGCGAACTCTAGTGGAATCCCAGTTTATCGTTCACTTAACCGCTCATTCGGTCGGTAGTCTTTTCAAATCAATTTTTCACTGTCATAAGTGATCGTCTTTGTGCAAGACATTAGCGCTTTCGCTGAGCAATTTGTTTTGGGCGTGTTTCGCTCATTCTAGCCGTTGGTAGGGCGACCACGGTACTTGCCTCTTTCCCACGAGTTAGTCAGTCAAGATTTGAGCGCCACGGAAGTAGGTTGTGTGTGGCAGTGTCCTTCCTCAACGACACCTAGTTCCCATCGTCGCCGTATTTCCACATAGCTGTGATTGGCAAGAGACAGCGAGTGCAGTGTTCTTCCTCAGTAACGACACCCAGTCACCGCTTGTCCACTCTTTGACCAGTATTTTCTTTTCGTTTTCCTAGACTTAAGAGTTTATTTAAGGTGCTGTTCCCTCACATGCTGGCCGGCTGTGCCACACGTTGTTTTCCTAGGTTTAAGAATATAGCTTTTGAGTGAGTGAGTGAGTGCGATCTCTTTATTTGAATTCACTTTGAAATGTAACGTTAAATTTATTCCTTTGTAATCAATAAATTTAACAGTTCTTTTTCTTTGAGCTTAATGTAATGTAAACTCGTGTTTCATTTCTCCATAATTAAGCTTATTCTAGTTATAGCTCCTAGCTTGCATAAACGCATTGCTATTCATAACTGGTACTTGGGCCAGTCTTGTTGTATTAAGCTTAAAATCCGTTGTGCCTTCTAGGAGTTAACGCATCAGCAAGAACCTGATATCATTAATAGTATTAGTTATTTATTGTCAGGGGTGAAGTCACTTTCTCAAGAGGCAAACAGTACCAATAAACAGCAATTGTGAGGAATTAGTCTCTGCTGTGTACTGTTGAGAAAGTTTATAAATTCTCGTTCTTAGAGAATCGAGCGAAGCAAGCCAGCATAAAGTAATCATTGCTTGATTTTAGCAAGACAATTCATTGTCCCTGCTCTTCAGTATAATTGGAAATCATCCTTCAATATTGTATAATTTTAAAAACCCCGTGACAATTGGCGACCTCATTCCAGGATATTAACTCCTAGCTCTAAAACTATTCACGAGATAATACTCACTCGTTCATATTTAGGTATTTATCATTAAAGTCTATAGGCACTACCTTACTGGTGATTATTGATTCATTTTTATTAATTTACATAATAGTTTTGACAGTCAGTTGTTTGTTTAATTTTCTTTCTTTACCAGTTTAATTAGATACAACTGGTCACCACTAACCTGTGCCTATATTCTTTATTTTTTATCATTGGCATTTCTCTTTGAAAAAAAAAAAAAAAAAATCGCAGTCAGTACTGAGTCACTAGTTTGTTAGATTGAGTTAGCATCATGTCGACCAGCGTCTATGTACAGGAAGCCAAAGATATGGGTCTTACGGACCCAATTGAAATTAGGGAGTTCGTCCTCTCTCGGTTTAATTATGAACAGCAGCGCGAGAGTGATGCTCATGAAGAGCGTCGAATTCAGCGTGAGGAAAGCGAAAAGGAGCGCGAATACGAGCGAGAACAGCGCCAACACGAGCGAGAACAACGAGAGAGAGAACGTGAATACGAGCGAGAACAACGAGAACACGAACGTGCCGAGCGAGAAGGACGCGAAAAATACGAATATGAAATGCTGAAGGTCAAGTGAGATTCTGTGGCTTCAGACACATCTGGTGCAGTTGGTCCAAGCTCCACGAGCGTTCTCCCTGCCCATGTTATGGCGACCCCACACATCAAGCTTCCCCCATACAAAGATGGCGAGCGAATCGAGCCATACATAGCTCGTTTTGAAGACATGGCTCAACTGTACCAGCTGGATGATGCAGCTAAGAGGCTTCAGTTTCTTAGCCTGTTTGAGGGCCCTGCCCTCGATATTCTCCACAGAATTCGTGGAGACAATCTCACGTATGAGATGATGAAGGCCGCACTCATCAAAGCATACAGTCTCACAGTTGACGACGCCAAGAGTCAGTTCATGAGGGCGCGTTTACAGGATAAAGAGACTGCAGTTCAGTTTCTTGACCGGATTTCTGCTTACTTAGATGAGTGGATGGAGAAAGATGAAACTCCTTCCACACGTGAGGGGATAATTGACCTTATGCTGCGCACGCAGCTAGAAAAGTCGTGGCCTACTGAACTTGTGGCTCAGCTTAAGATCTGCCAGGTGGGAGATGCCAGCCAAATGGTGAAAAAGGCTGATGCATATTTCACTGCATACAGGTATCAAACTCGCAAGCAGCATACCTGGAACAGAAAACCTGATAAATCTGGGAAACTGTCTCAGACTGAACCCCAGCAACAAGGCCGTTCTCAGAATAATGGCCAAGGTCCAAAACCACAGAGGAAGGACCAGGGGCAAAACACTCAGAAATCTGAGTGGAAGCGGTACAACAGGTACCCTAACCAACAGCAGTATCAGCCATGCAACCGACCATTGGGACTGTCCTTTTCACCACCAGCTCAAGTGAATAGGAGGCAGGAGGCGACCGCAGCCTTCATTCCTCAGCAGCAGCTGAGAAGTGAAGGTCACGTCCCTACCAGTGCGGGTACTCCCCCACAGTTCACTAGTCCCACAGCGACAGTGAACACCCCTCCCAGGCAATAAGTACGACCCCTTAAGTATCAAGTTCACAAGGCACCATGTTTGCCGCATCATTTATTCAGCAGCCTCATGAGTGGCTAGCTGCTTCCTCCACAGGCCCTCCCACAGGTGACAGTGCCTTCCTTGTTCAGCCAGGGTTTGTGGGAGACATCCCTGTAAAGGTTCTGAGAGATAATGGATCCTCATGTTGCTCTGTCAAGCAGAGTTTATTTCGGCCTGAGCAGTACACAGGTCGACAGATCCATGCTAACCTTATTGATGGATCAGCGAGATTGTTCCCTGAGGCACGTATCCAGGTGGCATCTCCTTTCTACACTGGCTTGACAGCTGCTGTTGTCGTGCCAGAACCCTTGTTTGACCTAATCATAGGAAATATTCCCGGTGCCAAGTATAGTTGCACCGAAGATGACGCTACTCAGACTTCGGCTACAGTAACACAAGCCATGGCTGAGGCTCCAGACTGTGTCACCCCAGTGACCATTGAATCGCCGCAAGATCTGATGTGTAGCCAAATTGTTGTTCAAGAACAACATTCTGACCCGACACTTGCTGCTGTGTGAAAGAAACAAAAGGGTAGAGTGATAAAGTATTCATGGGGAGGTCGAGCCAAGTTCCTTCGCAAACAAGGACGGCTCTACCATGAGTCACGAACACCCGAGGGCGAGGTTCAACTGCAGTTTGTCGTTCCCGCCAAGTACCGCCTAGCAGTATTAGAATGGGGTCATTGTTCAGCCTCAGGAGGTCACCTGGGCAAATGGAAGACCCAGGGCCGTATCCGAGCTGACTTTTTCTGGCCAGGGATGGGACGAGACATACATAGTTTTGTGCGTTCCTGCAATGTGTGCCCATGCACCACTAATCAGGGACATGTCCTTCCTGTGCCGTTTGTAACCAATGTGGGTGCAGACCTGATGTCTCGCCCGTTGGCCCCACAGGACACAGTTGTCCAGGGGCTGTACATACATATGTACCGTAAGTTAAGGGGAAGTTTGAGAACCCTGCAGAGACAGTCCGAGGCTGTGTGTCTGGAGCCCGAGACTGCGTAACGATTCTCAGCTTCCTGTCATTAATCGTAAACGTAGAGTTAGTTAACCAGTAAACTGGGTGATGGGATGTTGTTAAGGTGCTGTTCCCTCACATGCCGGCCGGCTGCACCGCATGTTGAGCGAGGTGCATGCCAGGTTAGAGCTCCCCCGCTAAGAACCCTCACGCCTACGTTTCCTGGTTAATAATGTAAATAGTGTACTTTTTGTAACATAAGTACTGATTGCTAGGCAGAGAGAGAGAAATTACATTTTTGATGCTCCACCTTAAATTCTTTCGCAGGTGCAGCTGGTGGGTGCAGCATTGCCATGCAGATTAGCTGGTCGTCCCTGTCACATGCTGCCGCTTCTCTTCTGCCTCGTTGTCATTATTTTCTGTAAATTTGTATTACATGATTTTACACGTAGGTAGTTACACCACAACCGTCACACCTACACCATGTATTACATACATTACGCTACATAACAATTAGTTGTTAATGTAAATGTAGTGAACTTTTCGCTCAGTTTGACCTGAGTACAGGATTTTTCAGTGTCGTCACGGGGTTTTTCCCTCAAGCTTGCTTCTATTAACGTAAATACGAGGTTTTTTCGCTCACTGGCGACTGCGACTTTCTCCTGTAGCAGGATAGCATACACACCACAGTGTGAATCTTGTGTGACTGAGTTAGGAATTATATGTATGTATATTGAAATCTTTTTTCTGAAGAAAAAAAAAAAATGATTTTCATGGGGCGTAATGTCACGAGTCGGCTAGTGACATTGGCTTTTGTGGGAAACCGTGAACTCTAGTGAAATCCCGGTTTATCGTTCACTTAACCGCTCATTCGGTCGGTAGTCTTTTCAAATCAATTTTTCACGGTCATAAGTGATCGTCTTTGTGCAAGACATTAGCGCTTTCGCTGAGCAATTTGTTTTGGGCGTGTTTCGCTCATTCTAGCCATTGGTAGGGCGGCCACGGTACGTGCCTCTTTCCCACGAGTTAGTCAGTCAAGATTTGAGCGCCACAGAAGTAGGTTGTGTGTGGCAGTGTCCTTCCTCAACGACACCTAGTTCCCATTGTCGCCGTATTTCCACATAGCTGTGATTGGCAAGAGACAGCGAGTGCAGTGTTCTTCCTCAGTAACGACACCCAGTCACCGCTTGTCCACTCTTTGACCAGTATTTTCTTTTCGTTTTCCTAGACTTAAGAGTTTAGTTAAGGTGCTGTTCCCTCACATGCCGGCCGGCTGCGCCACACGTTGTTTTCCTAGGTTTAAGAATATAGCTTTTGAGTGAGTGAGTGAGTGCGATCTCTTTATTTGAATTCATTTTGAAATGTAACGTTAAATTTATTCCTTTGTAATCAATAAATTTAACAGTTCTTTTTCTTTGAGCTTAATGTAATGTAAACTCGTGTTTCATTTCTCCATAATTAAGCTTATTCTAGTTATAGCTCCTAGCTTGCATAAACGCATTGCTATTCATAACTGGTACTTGGGCCAGTCTTGTTGTATTAAGCTTAAAATCCGTTGTGCCTTCTAGGAGTTAACGCATCAGCAAGAACCTGATATCATTAATAGTATTAGTTATTTATTGTCAGGGGTGAAGTCACTTTCTCAAGAGGCTAACAGTACCAATAAACAGCAATTGTGAGGAATTAGTCTCTGCTGTGTACTGTTGAGAATGTTTATAAATTCTCGTTCTTAGAGAATCGACCGAAGCAAGCCAGCATAAAGTAATCATTGCTTGATTTTAGCGAGACAATTTATTGTTCCTGCTCTTCAGTATAATTGGAAATCATCCTTCAATATTGTATAATTTTAAAAACCCCGCGACAGTTATCACTTACACAATTGGACTAAGAGAGAGTCAAATTGATTTTCTGCAATAGAGAAGGAACCATTTGAAAGAAATTGTGTACTGTAAAGTGATAAATGGCGAGAGTGTAGCGGCACAACATCAGCTGGTAGTGGTGGATTGCAAAGTCATAGGCGTAAGGAAAGGGAAACAACGAGGAACTGCAAAAATTAAATAGTGGAAGCTGAAAAAGGAGGAGTTAAAGAAGGAGTTTAGAACTAGAGTTATGAGAGAGAACGCCAGAGGAGAATGGATATGAGTGGTGGGAGAAAAACGGCAGGATAATGAAGCAGGTGGGGGAAGAACTGCTGGGCAAAACATCTGGAAAAATCTCCCCACAAGATAAAGAAACATGATGGTGGAATGAGGAGGTGCAGGAAAGGGCAAAAGAGAAGAAAATGGCAAAGAAGAAATTTGATAGAACTGGAAATGAAGATGATAAAAAAAGAGATTTAAAAACAACAAATAAAGCAGCCAAAAAAGCTGTATGAAGAACAAAAGCAAGAGCAGTGGATCAGCTCTATGAGGAATTGGAAACACCGGAAGGACAGAAGAAGATCTTTGCATTGGGAAAAAGAAGGAACAGAGTGACCAAAGATCTTACACATGTAAAGCAGATATCGTTAAAGGGTACGGAGCACAGAGGATGGCATAAAAGGAAAGTAAATAGAATATTTCGAGAAGTTACTGCATGAGGAAAACGAGAGGAGTGTTTTTTGAGATGGGACGCCGAATGAGAAGGAAACACCTAAAATCAATAGGGAGGAAGTCAAAGCAGCACTGAAAAAGATGAAAACTTGGAAGGCAGCGAGACCCAATGAAATACCAGCAGAGGCATGGAAAAAGCTTGGGAGAAGATGGAGTAGATGTGCTAGTAGATTTAATCCAGAAGTTATATGATCAGGAGAAAATACCGGAAGCCTGGCAAGAGAGTGTGATAGTACCGATCAATAAGGAAAAAGGTGACATTCAGGGTTGTGGGAACTATCGGGGTATAGAGCTGATGTTACACACGATGGAAATATGGGAGAGAATAACAAAATAGGATAAGGGAGGAAACAGAGATTGGTCACAACCGTTCAGATTCATGCCAGGAAAAGGAACAACAGATGCAATCTTTGCAGTGCGTCAAATACAGGAAAAAATTGGAGAAACAGATACAGCTGCATATTTTTTTTTTAATACAGAAGAGAGGAAGGAAAAACAAAATAATAAATAGAATAATCCATACACCAAAGAATTGGTGTCCTCAATTCATAAAAATCTGTAACACTTGGACTAATCTGCTGTAGGTTGAAGGTTGGAGGGAAACAACTCTGGGGAAGCGAGTTCCAAGGAGATGCAGTTCGGGGAATAAAAGATTTCTGGTAGGCGGGAGTTCTGCAATATTACAGTGTGACGGCCCAGTCATGAGCGCTGCCATATGTCCGTGTAGTGTGGGGGAAGGTATGGAGAGGTGGCACAATGGATGCAACTTCGTCTGAGAATTTACCATAACAGTATCTAAAATAATGCGAGGGGGGCAACATTCCTTCTTACCTGTAGGGAAGGTAGTTTATTTGTAATAACTGGGTTATTAATAATTCTAACAGCTTTGTTTTGAATTTTGTCGTGTCTGGCAATGAATGAATGATGAATGTTTTAGTGCAAACTCTCCAGATCCATTCCACAACGGTGAGCAATATTCCAGCTGAGAGTCCACATGACTGTTACAAACTATAGCCTAACTGTTCGTCAGTGAAGAAGCTATGAAATCTGTACAATAATCGAAGTTTCTTTGAGGCGAGTTTAGCAAGTGAGCTAACATGAGAGGTCCAGCTGAGGGCATTATTAAGTGAAACACCGAGAATTTCAATGCTTTTGGAGATAGGAATATTAGTAGCATTGAAGGTAATATAGGAATCTGGCAATATCTGCGTATTAGTAAATTGTATACAGCAGATTTGATTTTACTAGCATTAAGTGATGTTGGACTCAAATTCCAGAGCCTTGCCTAGTGCTTCTTACATGCTTCATGGATCTGCCTGCTTCACTTGCACTTTCAACTCTGCACGAACAAGAGCATCGATGAACTGGTCCCTCAGATGAATCACCGAAAGGTTAGGTGCCGCTCCAGGGTTTGCCTTGTGTGCCATACGCACCAGGTCATGAGCAAGCAACTGCAGGGATTCGCCTCAAGCCCGTACACGGGTCGGGAATTTTGCTCTTTAAACCTCTGTCTGGTACATGGCCCCTTATCTGTGCTCCAACACTTCTACTAGAGACTGAGAACTGTTCCTCTCTTCCACTGACACCTGGCTAAGAATCTCCATTGTGGCACCCTTAAGGCTAGTAGCAAGCTGCACAGCCCAACCATTCTGATCAGCATGTGACTCTGCATACTGTAAGCTTCCCAAGATACTATCAGCTGATTTTTTTTTTTTTTTTTTTTTTTTTTTTTTTTTACTTGGAACCCCATCATAGCCATGCACTTCACTGGTTTGGGGCCTAAGAACTGGAGCATCATATATAAGTCCAGGACCCAAAGTTTCTGCATCCTGAATATTCAGCCCTGCAATTCTACCTTCAGATGCTTGGGATTCACCAAGATTCACCATACTCTGTTAATTTTCTTCTTATGCTCCCTGTACAGTAACCTGAGGCTCAGCAGTGCAAGGTTTCTCTATAGCCTCAATTCTCTGTCTCCAACCTGTCGTCTACATGCTTTCTACACTCCGTCACGTTATTACTCACCTCACGCTTCTGCTGTTGCAGCTCAGCGCATACGCTCTCCTTCAGCTGTTGCTGTTCTTCTTTCATTTCCCCCATGAAAGCATCTAGCTGACCCTGCATCCTCAGTAGCAACTTCTGTTGTTTCTGTAATGCCTCTTGAAGCCATTCATAGCTTTCTTGCTGTTCATCACATTGTTCTTGTATTTCCTCACTTATTGCTTGTAGATGCTTCATTATTTCAGTCAGAGGCGTCTCCTCTTGCCTAGTTTGGCTTCTTGTCTGTACACTTTCCAGCTCCATGTGGAAGATTTGACTCAGTACAGCATTTTTCTGTCCCAATCTTAACACCAGTTACGTCCTTGTCCCACACTGCCACAGGTTCCAACAGCAGTAGTTTAGTACAGGAAGAACGTCGCCCAGTGAATCGTTCTTTGTAGTATCAGCCTTTCAAAGTACAAAAGATGACTAAGGCGTCGTAATAACACAGGCTCCTCACGCTCGTTGTCTGTTTTTTTTCCAAGTTCAGTAGTTACACTGCATGACAACTCCATAGCTATGCTAACTTCACAAGGCCACAAGTAATACTAAAATGAAATTCCTGTTCTCTCCCCCATCCTTCTATACAGTA
This sequence comes from Coenobita brevimanus, assembly GCF_032717465.1. NCBI lineage: Eukaryota > Metazoa > Arthropoda > Malacostraca > Decapoda > Coenobitidae > Coenobita > Coenobita brevimanus. Next base: position 15,303,235 of record NC_137026.1, on the reverse strand, counting down.
ATCTTCCTTGCTACTCAATTGTTAAAACTAAACTGAAACTCCTCTGTTCTCTCCCCCATCCTTATATAAGCTTTGTTGCTACTCGATTGTTCTAGGTGCTCCTAGCGATGGCAGTTCCAAGTCAGAAACATCCACAGCATTTCAGAGCTTTCTTATATTAAGTACCGGTACCACTAAATGTTTTAGCATACAAACTGAAATTAAATCTCAATATTACATAATTTAATAATCATCGAAATATAACATTATCGGGAGAAAAAGAATAAAAAGTAATGCATAACTATGCAAAAAACCTCCTCTCACAACAGCGGGCTTTCTGGCAACTCTAACTAGCAACTACAAGTACGAGAATCATCGCGAATTTTCCATTACCACCCAGCTAGCACTCCAGCTTCTTAACAATACCATGGTAAACATACGCTTTACACTAAGCAGTAAAAGCATCTTCCCAAATTAAATCACTTCTTCCTGATACTGTTATATTTTTCTGATTATTTCCGGAGTGTGCATGGTAGGGATAACTGGAGAAATTGTCAATGAATAAATGGTGTCGCGGCCCCGAAGGGATATTCTCCTGCAATTGGTCTGATTTGCTGATCAAGTCAAGTGCGAGTAAAAGGATGGAGCCATTATGATGTGGCAGGGGTAAACCAGCTCTGCTGTCGGGCCCTGCTGCAGAGGTAGCTAATTGCACTGTGCAGTTGACCCTAGTGCTGTGTTGTGCAGTGAGGATCTGTCCCTTCACCCCTTTGGGCTCAGATACGAGTGTGTGTGTGTTGATGTGTAAATTGGGAGTGTGTCGCCTCGTCTCGGCAACTCCACTTTTTTGGGGGAAAGCAGCCTAGGTATATAGATAGATATGTTTCTGGAGTGGTAAATAAGCATTTCTTGGTAAATCTGTTTCCACCTTGTTTTTAGCTATGCTCAGCTGTGACAGCTCTGGATTCGTCAGCGTAATAGCGGAAGCGACTGTCCAAACCTAACAATGTAAGCCTAACCTAACCTAGCTTAACTGTACCTAATAATTTAACGTAACCTAACCTAACCTCGAGTTGGGAAATGAGGAACGAAATCCATCTTTGAGTACGTTTGAGTAAGTTTCTTCCACTATGCCAGAAGCAATCAATCATATGAACAGCATAAGGAACGTGATGATGATAACAGAGGGCCGAATTTTTCTGCAGGAAAAGATCATTTGGCGCTTAAAAATAGTAAGAAAAAATAAAGAGAACAAACTGGAAGATTATGAAATGAATTGGTATGGTCTTTCTCCTGCTTAAAGTACAGCGTACACCTGCACATTTAATATAGCCTACATATACTGGTATAATGAACACTGATTATACAATAAGTCCTTGTTACTCATGCAGGAGGGTGTGTTTCAAATTATTGCTACTTTGCGCATACAGCTGTTACTACAAATGTTACAAATGAGGGAAATCTGACAAATCTGGTTTGAAGGTGAAAAGTGTTGTTTCATATTATACTGTACAGTTTTTACAATTACAGAGAATGAAAGTAGCATAAGTACAAGCGATTGGGGAATGGCTGGGAGAAGGGAGGAGGAGGTCAGTAAAATGGAAGTTGTTGAAACGATGAGGAAAGTCAAAATGAGGAAAGATCCAAGAAATGATGGAGTGTGTGAGGAAATGGTGTAATATGGGGGAGAGATAGTGATATAGTGGTTATGGAAGATGTGTAGATTAGCCTGGGAGTAAGGTAGGGTCCTGGAGGATTGGAGACAGGGACAATTTTCCCCTATACAAAGGGAAAAAGAAGTGTCTGGTAATCATAGAGGTGTGTGTTCTCAGTATAATGAGAAGAATATACAGTAGACTATACTGGGATACTTGCCAATAGAGTTAGGGAAATAACTATTGTCGTTTTTTTTTTTTTTAGCTGACGTAAATGTCGGCAATCGTTATCAACCACCTGAGTTAGGAAGGAAATACAGAATCTCTTTATTTCCCTACAAATCCTTCCAAGCACAAGCACATTCCAAGCATTTTCACCCTCTCATGGTGGTTATGAATAATTGTAGGAGCAATCTAGACAAAAAAAATGTTTATCAAGCTTAAATGGAAAGAAAACAAACGATTAAAAAAAAAAAAGAATAGATGCGTAAACATCTCCGCGACGAGACTCGCTTTTTTGATCATCCAGAGGCGCTTACCATATCATTTCATGACTGAGATGACTATGGATTTTGTTTCATATTAATAGTGGTAAATACAATGAGCTAATGTGAATATATATCAGCGTTTCTAGTGTCTGAATTTAAGACTGAGGTAACGATGGATTTTGAATCAATGATAAATACATTGAGCTAATGTGAAGAAGTTAATTTCTATCTGCATTATACAATGAAAATAAAAATTAAAATAATACTTCAAAATATGTTAATCAGGGAAAAGTACAAACAAAAGGAAAACTGGCCACCAAAGTTAGTGCCTGTGCAATATTTTGAAGTTTACCATATCCCACTGTTGGCGGGAAACGAGCGACACCGAACTCCCTGCCTCCCACCCTTCTCTCCATTTCCTCTTCCAATCTCCACTCCTACCATTCTCTCCCAAAACCCCTCCCTTCCCTCACAACCGTAAGAGTGTACAATATAATTATATTTATGTTTCATTAGTAACTGTTGTTTTTTTATTGCTTTAACCCCTTAACTGCGGCGCGTTACTTTCGTGATGCTCGGGCGCAATGGATCTTACTGTGGGGCGTCACTTTTGCAATTCTGTGATATTTTGAATTCTCCCGGGCTTTCAAGTGGTGGCTTGTATCATCTATCAGTACTGCCAGTGTCCAACAATAGTCAGAATTGCTAATGTCATCTGTACTCCCATCCATTGTTGACTCTATCTATCTATTGCCAGACGCCATAATCCCGTACGGGATGGCCATTTGACTCTGAGTTATTTGTTTTACAGGGAGGGGCGCTAACCCTCCACCAACCCACTTGACACGTAGGGAGCACGTATGGTTTGGTTATATGGTTACCACCCAGCGTTGTAAATGATTTCTTGGCTTACAGGAAACCATTTGGCTTGTCACTCAATGTAAAGCCACCTGTAACGGAAAGAAAAGCATTAAGTAGTGACAGGAAAGATGGGAGAAATAGGAAGAGAGTTGGGGAGGCACAGAAAAAGAATGATAAAGGCTAAGGAAGAAGTAGGCAGCACTACATCAAGTGAGTGGATGATGGTCGCCACCACCTACCACTACCATTGTTGACAATTTGACTATTTATCCCCGTTCTTGACTCCCCTCCTTACCTCCCCTCCATTATCCTCTCCTCTCGCCTGCCCGGCCGCGCTAGGCTAAGCAAATTTTCCCCGGAATTTTCCACTTATTTCATCCATTGAAATAAGCCCTATGCCCTATTCTTATACAAAATAATATATACAAAAAAAAAAAAATAAGGTAACTGATAGTGCCATACACCTGGAGTTGGCTAATTATCACCTTGCAACACTCCACGTGCACTTGTTCGCTAATTTTCCCTGGTAATTTCCCCTTGAAATACGCCATATAATCTACTCTCATAATAAAAATACATATAAGAAAGGAAGGGAGAAGCCTAAGTGATATTTACATTCACCTGGACCTACCTAATTTCCTGCCAATCATTTCACAGCATATAAATTAGCAGCTGTCACCTCGCTGACATTGTCAACTCTTGGCGGCGCCATATCCGCCTCTTCATTTAGTTCAGTGCTGTTTCTTGAGATGAAAGCATGTAGCACTCGCGCCCCTCCATTTCCGCCGCTTCTAGAGGACCATGTGACCTCTACCCCTACTAAACCTCGTCTGGGAAGGGGTAAAGGACTAAATGACTGCTGTGGAGCGTGAACTGGCTAATTTATCCATGATAATGATGGACAGTGACTACAATCTTTCTGGTGAATCATGTGATGTGCCAGTGGAGGAAATGGTGATAAACTACGAGTGCTTCAGTGTCCTAAGTTCATCCTGGCTACAAGGGAAAGGAGCCCTTATTTACTGGAAGTGACAATGTATAACATAGTGTAAATGAAAGAGAAATGTAAATAATTACTAATATAATAATGAGTACAAATACTTGGAGTAATGGCAGTCAAAGTTTTGCTCTCTACGTTAGTTTACTGAACGAGAAAGGGCCTGGAGTGAAAATAAACTACTATTACTGAAGGAAACTTATGGATAAATACTGTATGTATATATATATATATATATATATATATATATATATATATATATATATATATATATATATATATATATATATATATATATATATAAAGTGTTATAAAGGAATAGGAATATAAAGTGTTATAAAGTAATAGGAATATAAAGTGTGAGTGTGTTTATGAATAATAAATGACAAAATACCAGCGAGGAACGAGCGCAAGTGGGGAGCTCGTATGTGCTTGTAATTTTCATTGCTTTCACAGTGTGGTTTTTTTTGTGTATGGATTCCAAACTACTTGAAAATCATAGAATGGTGTTTCTAGTGATAATATCAGGCTGTGGTAATCATATTACGGGTTGTCGGGAAGTGTAAAGTGGAGAATTTGTTAACCAACTTCAGAAGTCTCCACAAGTCCTACGGTACCCGACGAAGGCTCAACAAACATTCCAGAAGAAAGCTGAAGGTATATGCCATAAGCACATATAATTATAATAGTCTAGGACTAATAACTGATTTTTGGCAAATATTTTTATAAAGTCAATCGGAGCTCGAATATCCTCGCAGGCCGTGCAAGGAGCGCAAAAATATGCCCACGCTTAAGGGGTTAAAGGCCACCAGATAATTTTTAACCCTCTCGCGCACGCATCAGTTTCAGTAAGTTTCCTGGCACACGATTTTACTCGCCTGGCCACCCGGCCTGGCTGTCAGGCAAAAAACACATATTCTTGTCTTATTTTCGCCACCCAAACCTCAATATACTGCCATGAAACCTATATGATCTTATTCGGCGATGTTTGTTCCAGCTGATAAGCAAAAAAAAAAAAAAAAAAAAAAAAAAAAAACAGGTAAACACGAATAAAACAACATTAGGTGGTCCTGAATAAACATTTTGCAACATCAATTTCACTTCCCAACATCACCATTTGAATGCTTTGCATCATACAGGAAAATGTTATTAGAAGTTTTGATAGAGAATTTCAACAGCTTTCTAATGAGATATATTTGTTTGTGAGACGATTTGTAGTTTTTGAGAAAATAGCCAAAAACTGAAAGCCATTTTTAAAAAATTTTGTACAGGGAGTTTTCCTGCAAAAGTTTTCTCGCACACCTTATGTTTTTATTTCCTAATATTGTGTAGAATTTCATGAGCTTTCTTCTGGGCAAAACAGATTTTCGATGCACCTCATAGTTTCCAAGTAAATTGCAAAAAAAGACTGGATACTCACGGCCGTGCGTCACTTTCGTCATGCTCGAACAGCAAATGTTAAATTACCACCTACGTAACAATGACTTTTTATCAGAGATATTATATTGTTATATCTACATACGTAGAATTTACTGCTCTTTATTAAGAAGTTGATACATCCTATAGTTTTTGAGTAATTGGCCGACAAATTGAGATTACTCCGCCGAGCGTTTTCAACTATTACCGAAAGCGAGAAAAAAAAACACACTCCATTCCCCCTCCTTTTCCTACAAAATATGCTCCCAAGGGCTTATAGTTTCGTACTGAACATACATAGAATTTACTGCTCTTTATCAAGGTTCTTACAGGAAGTCGACACATCCAATAGTTTTCGAGTAATTTGCCGATAAAGTGAGATTACTCCACCGAGCGTTTTCGACTATTACCGCAAGGGAGAAAAAAACACTCCATTCCCCTGCCTTTTCCTACAAAATACGCTCCCAAAGTCTTATATTTTCGTAAGGAACATTCGTAGAATTTAATGCTCTTTATCATGGGTCTTGCAGGTAGTCGATATGTCCAATAGTTTTCAAGTAAAAGGACGACAAATCTAGATTACTCTTCCAATTGCTGCCTAGGTCTACCACAGGCGAAAAAATAAAACACTGTCTTCCCCCCCCTTTTGCCTGAATACTATGCTCCCAAAGCCTTTTTGCTTTTTTTTTCCTTTTATGTACAGACTGTAAAATCTCCAAGAGTTGTTTTTTTTTTTTTAGTGTTATAACCTAATAGACATGAACACTAATTTGTTCTAGTTACTGCTAATGAAGCTGTACTTTGTCATATGTGTAATATGTAGGAGAAAATCGTTATTTGTGTGAAAAATATAGGGGTCTTGATAATAGGTCAATATATAAATCAACAAAATTCGGAAAACTCACTTCCTCCAGGGGTGTTCAAGGGCTTGAAGGACCTTGTGGGATTTGAAGATGAGGAGTTATGTAGTGTGTGTGTGTGTGTGTGTGTGTGTGTGTGTGTGTATGTGTGTGTGTGTACGCTCCACTATGGAATACGTTGCTCGGTATGGTACCGTTCGAAGCAATCACCCATGTAAAGCAGCGCATCACAAACAGGAGACATGTGACTTGTGTCCCTCCTCACCTTCGCCAGGGCACATAGGGTGCACCAGAGCCTCCTCCGGTTGGGGATCCTCTCCTATCGATGGCCCAGTGTGTGATCCAGCTGCACTCTGTCATTGATGACTCTACGACGCTTGGTTGGGTGTCCTCCTGGTCTTCCCCTGTCTTGTTGTCCTGGAGGTGCAGCTGCAGGGCCGGGCATGGCAGTGGCAGCAGGTTCTCCCAATGGACCAGGAACTGCTGCTGGTCATCTCAGCACCTGTGCTGGACCTGCAAGCAATGGTGGTGCTGGCTCCTGTGCTGGTCCTTCTGGAGATGGTGGTGGCACCTGTGCTGGTGCTTGTCCAGGAGACTGTGCTGGCCCAGGAGAGAGTGGGTATGACACCTGTGCTGGTGCTGGTGCAGGTGCTGCAAGTGCCGGAGGTCCTGCTGGCCATCGGGTTGGAAGGTCAGGGGCATGGTGGATGACGTGCCCTGATGCAGGCCACTCTGTCTCATCAAAGTGGAGGAGCTTGTCCACTATCTCCCCCACAAAGTCCAGGAAACTGACTGACCCGCCCAAGTACTTCTTGTACAGGGCGAATGCATTGAGCATGGCCATCTGGATGAAGTAGAATGTTATCTTCTTGGTCCATTTCATGGTCCGCCACTGGATGGGGTAGTACTGTACCATCTGGTTGAAGTGGTTCACCCCACCCACGTATCGATTATAATTCTTCACCACGACGGGCTTGTCCACAGTCTTCCGGACATAGGTTGTCCTCCCGTCAGGACCCCTGGTCCTCCCTCGAACCTGCTTCTGGACGGTTCTTGTGCTGTGGAAGGTGGAGACCATGTTGATGATGCGCTTGTCCTTCCACAGCAACATCATCACTTTGTCCTTATGCATTGCTGCCATGCCCCCCTCTGGCAGGTTCTTGGTCCTGGCAATGTCCTGCAGCCACTTTGATGCTCCTCTGGCCAGGCATAGGGACCCACACACATAGGTTCTTGCACTGAGGAGGCATTCACACAGGGATACAGAGTTATAATAGTTGTCCATGTAAACTTTGTATCCCTGATCCTTCAGCAGCTCTAAGAGGCTCCAAACGGTGGTCTCCAGCACCTTCTTCTGCCCCATATACACCTCGAAATTCCAGAAGAAAGCAAAGTAAACCTCAGTCACAATATAATCTTGATGGAATACTTCATGGGCTTCATGGGCTTGTAGACGCAGAAGCTGAGGCGCCCCATCGACGCCAGCAAGCTCTCTTCCAGGCTGAGGTGCTCCTTGGGTGAGTAGGTGTCCTGAAACTGCTGAAGGAGGTACTCCATCACCGTGCGAACCCTGATGAGCCTGTGGCGATTGTCCTGGGGTATAGCAAGTGGGTTGAAGGCATGGAAGTGTTTCAGGATGGCCCTGAAACACCTCCCACTCACCACTTCCTGGAAAAGGGGGTAGTTATGGAGAAGGATCTCCTCCAGTAAAGGCCGTGTCACACAGTACAATAGAGCCTGATCAATGCCGATCTTTAAAAAAAAAATGAATTTTTTCCTAGTCGGCTAACGTCGTCTGTTTATCGTTTAAAAAGATCACCTTGATTCGTCCTTTTCGAGGGGGTATCGTACGGGTTGAAAATTATAGTGCATGCATTATTTTTTGGCCGACAGTGTGACGAAAAAATACGTTATTTTTTGTTGTGTTACCATCGCGTTGTTTTCGAAGTACGATCGTGTGGGAATAGCAGTTTTTGTCCTGTGATCAGCCAACTTCATCGACCCCGATCTGTGTTCGACCGACACGTCAATAGCATGACCACAACTCGATCTTTAAATGATCACAACACGACAACAACACAACGACAACAAGATAAATATCTTCCCAAAGTTGACATCCACAACCACTATACGACAACAGCCAGATCACTACTCAACAACTGTAAGAGTCACTGTACTTCAGCATGATAAGCATTCAGTCACAACACAATATCCACACAAGTAATCACGTGTGTGAAACTGGGTAATTGTGTGGCAGACACGATTGCCACTCAACCTACATGATGACTGCACAATAACAACTGGATTGCTACATGATATACCGCCGTTGTCGTGTATGGCGCCAGATGGTCTACATGACAAACACCCGATTTGCACACGGCCCATAGGATAGGTGCATGAGCTCAGTTGGATGTGCACACAACACACACAATATGTGCACAACACACTCAACAGTGGCGTGATTAATTGTGCGGCTGGCAGTGGCCGCACATATATAAATACCCTCAGGCAGTGAAAATAGCAATTCCTCTCCTGCCTGCAGCAGAGGTGACAACCATCTTGGGCAAGGGAAAGAAACTTTTTAAGAGGGTTATGAAGCACAGCAGGAGGAAGAAGGCGACCCACAGGCATCAGTTGACCTATTTGCATCACAGGACCCGCAGGACGGCGATGACGATGCCGGTGAGGAGGCAGAGGAAGTGGAAGGCGACAGTGACACTCAGATGGAGTTTGGGCAACGATTCACCCCCTCAACCGTGCCTGAAGAAAACCCTGAAAGACCATCATGCAGCCCCAGACGCCACTCAGACCCTTCTCCAGCACCAAGACATCCCTCAGACCCTTCTCCTGCACCAAGATGTCCCTCAGACCCTTTTCTTGCATCAAGACCACACACCTTTACATCACCCATTAGACATCCCGTAGCACAAACCGAGGACCATAGCGGGGACAAGGGATCTACACAGGGGTCAGAGTCAACACAGTGGTCAGCACACAGCATCGACCCATCAACATCTGGTAGACCAAAGAACCCTCCCAACAAGCGCAAAAGGACATACTCAATACTATCGGGAAAAAAGCATATAGAAGTGGCGGAATGGTACTGGGAGCAGGAACACCTCTATAACAAGTTGAAATCCTACTGTGATAGGGAGAAGAAGGCGAGAACGTACCGGGAGATGGCTGAGAAGCTAAATGTAACAGGTGAATGAAAAGTGTCTTTATAATTTTCGAGTTTTTTTTTTTTTTATATATATGTACCAGTGCTTTAGCCTGTGTTGTAATTGTTCTGTGGAATTTATCAGATTATGATAGTGCACCACATTTTTTTTTTTTTTAAATGAGATGCATGACCTCTGTGGCCAGGTGAACAGTTATATATATATATATATATATATATATATATATATATATATATATATAAATATATATATATATATATATATATATATATATATATATATATATATATATATATATATTTGTTTGATTATATAAAGTACCTTGATATAAAATATTGAACAGTGTTTTATCATGTTCAGTAATATGCTTCATAAAGTAACGTGATATGCCATATGTGTTATATGAATATTGTCTTTCACAAATTTATGAAACTGATACAAGTAATGTGCTTCGTTAGACTCTGTTTATACGTGGACTGTTCGATTATTTAAGACTATTTTTGTGAAATGTGCCAAATTTATATGTAGTGCGGTGCAGCCACAGATTAAGGTGTTCGAACACGTACTGGAGCGGTAGTGATTTTATACATTTGATGACTAAGTAAAGTGAAGTACCTTGATACATATTATTCAATGCATTCATCATTGCTTCTGCCGTGTACAATACTATCCGTTTTATACCTCTAGAGTAATTTTTTTCTTTAATTCTCAGAACAATGTCTCCATAAATGGCTTGAAAGCATGCGAACGAGGTTCGCTAAACTCAGTCAGTTGATGTCCGGCCAGGAGGCGAAGGTGCTGATGGAGAGGGGGATGTGGATTAAACAGGCCTTCTCTTTCCTGCGACCCCACATCGTCAGGTGTCCTACCGGGAAAAGCAAGGTATTTTGCAATATGTATCCTTTTTATTTTGTATTTACTTTTTTTTTTTTTTTTAAATCTACAATGTCATTTACCACAGGCAGCCCTGTTCTGGGCTGTCTCGATGGTCAGTGTTTTAAAAACTTTGTTCAGTTTCTTATATATATATATATATATATATATATATATATATATATATATATAGTGAGAGAGAGAGAGCGAGTGAGAGAGATGGATGGATGGATAGATAGATAGATAGATATAGAAAGATAATGATATATATATATATATATATATATATATAGAGAGAGAGAGAGAGAGAGAGAGAGAGAGAGAGAGATGGATGGATGGATAGATAGATAGATACAGAAAGATAGATAATGATATATATATATATATATATATATATATATATATATATATATATATATATATATATATATATATGTACTCTAATCAAATTAATATCCTACTCCCATACAGGTCTACCAGGCACGTGCGGACACTGTGCGCGGAGAGGAGGGAAGCCAGACGGGCAGCAACAGCAAGAGCCAAGTATATCAGGAGAAGGAGGTGGCGGTGGTGGACAACCCCGACAAACCACAGCCGCGGACCTCTGGCCTCACAAGATGCCCTTCACAGCTGCCAACAAGCACCTCCCAGCAACGGAGGGAAACGGAATTGCAAGAAAAAAAACTGTTGGAAACTGTGAGTTTTTCCAGACTGTCCATAAAAAAAATAAACATCACTCCCAATCTCTCTGACACACACAAGGAAACACACAGATGCATATACATACAAATACACATACAACATGAAACTGGACAATATATAATTGTTTAAAGGTGTGGCTATTATGAAATAAGATAACATCCAGAATTTTAATAAAATTGGTCATTATACTCGTGGTTCTTCTAGTTAGTCTTATGTTTTGTGCTTTTTCATGTACAGTCACCTGCAGAAGTGATGGAACAGTTTTCTATTAATTTATTATGAAGTTTATGCCGTCACTTCAGGAGGTGACCGTACCTTGAGCATATGGCTAATCACATCTTCTTTTTCATACACAGCTGCGTCAGGCGGAGGAACGTCATGCTGCGGCCTTGGAGCAGTGGAAGGCAGTGCACTTCCCGGAAAACCAGCGTCAGGTGCAACTCAAGCACATCCACCAGTACGCTGCATCAAGTGTGCTGGACTGGGAGCAAAGGGACCAGGACCAATACTGTACTGAGCTCTTCAAGCTGGTCCAAGGATTTAAAAGTTACACACATGGGACTGGATCCATGCCTAGGGTCATCACCCCTGACTCTCCTCAGCCAGTTCCAATGCAGCGTCCCCAACAACCTCAACATGCCACCAAACTTCAGTACGAGCCACTTTCCGTTGCAGGGCCATCTGTTTACAATGGTGGTAAACAAATCACTGTACCAGGTACACCGAGGTCCTGGAAAAACGAGCACCCCCACCTATGGGAGACCTGAGGTGAGGGCAGTAGTGGACGAGGTACCCCATCCCATGACCCCGAGGATATGTGACAATTCCCAGGAGCGGAACATAGGAGACATAGATAAAGTTTGTGTTTAAGAACCTCCATCCATATGTCCTTCATTGACAGGTGCTCTAACTTCTTTGCCAGGTGCTACTGTTTCATTTCTGTTTAGTTCCATATGGCCTTGTTTGTCAGGTGGTACAATTTTCTTTTTTTTAAGTGCCATATGGCCTTCTCTGCCAGGTGCAGCATTTTCAGCAATGTTAGGTTACATTTTCATAAATAAATGATATGTTTATAAATACATAAAAATAAATGTTAACAGATTTTCTACTAGCAAATTTTCTACTATATCCTTCCAATATTGTGATTAATTTTTATTGTACATAGTATATATAGAAAATAATTTTGAAAATCATCAAATGAAATGAAATAAGAAATATTTGGAAGACAAATAATATTACAAATGTTATTATAAAAACTAAACATGTAATGGTTACAAAAACAGGGGTAAATAAATACAGGCTAATTCACTCGTCTCGTTTCTCCTGTGACACACGGTTTATGTGTACAAAAGATCATTGGAAAAGTTACAATATTATACAAGTAATAACAAAACTATTTATTGAAACATTAAAATTATTTTTGAGGTATAAATGAGATTACAAAATAGATTGGGAAATGTTACAATAGTAAAGAATGCTAAATAAGAATAAAAATTATTGTGGAAACATTACAATATTATACAAGTTAATCGGAATACAAGTTAATATTTATGGCTATACTGAACTTAAAAGAAGTCATTGAGAATTGAAAAGTGACAAACATACAAATAACAAAACACCTTAACAATATCTGAAAACTTTGTATTCAAATGATGTCTGACAGCACACAAATTTTGCAATCAGGAAAATATACAATTCTCAATGGGATGTTAAAATGTTAAAGATATTGCATACAGGGTCATGGTTATTTTCTATTAGATTATTTTTGCTTTGTGATTTGTCGACTGTCTCATGCCATGGCAGCATGTTCTCTGATCGGCTGTAGTAGTCCATGAGGTAGTCCCTTACAGCCTTGGCAGGTTCTGGTCCCGTTTGTCGCTGGCATGGCTCGAGTCCGTGTAGGGTACTATGGTCATAGTGATCGTTTCGCAATCGTGCATATGTCGTGTACGACCGTGAGCACGTCGTGAAGATGTCGTATTGCGAACGACCAAATACGTAGTTATTGTGCTGTTATTGTGTTGAATGCATGCCAGAGTTGAGTGAGAATCCTGGCCATTAAACTATTTATTGTCTCGCGATTGTGTTAGTAACGTGTGAGTAGCATGTGTGTCGAGTGGGTGTCGTACGACCGTCGAGCGGCTATCGTGTGGTGGAGGCTCGTGCGGTGGTCGAGTGATTCGTTTTGACTCGGCGAAAAAGTGCAAGTCATCTTCTGTCGTGCAGTGGACATACTGTGTGACACGGCCTTAATGCCTGATGATCAACATATTCACAACCCCCATGAAGAAGTACAGCCCCAGGAACTTGACCATCTCCTCGTCATTGCAGATGAACCATGCGTCCAATACAGTCCCCGGGAATGATGCGTAGTTGTTGGTCTTGCAGGTGAGATACGTCAACAACTCCCTGGTGAAAAACAGCTGGAAGAACTGGAGAGGCGATGTTGGCTGATCCACCCTCATTCCTCAGGATCCTTTGAAGGGTCCATTAGCTGGTGTGAATGGGCCACTACTCCACCCTGGATCCTCTGTGGTAACACCTGCATTGGTGGCAGTGGGTTGGCGTACCGACACCCTTCGTACTCCTCAGACACCCCTTGGCAACCCTCCATAGCCGGGGCATGGACCATGCCGGTCTCGTCGAGGTGGTGAGGGTTCCGAAGATGAGGACGACAAGACTGTCTCCTGCTGATGCAAAACGTCGGGGGGGATGAATGCTGTCGGAGACAGAGCTCTTTTTGACTGGGCAGGGGATGATGACATCGTCGCATCCTGCACCAGTTGTGACGCAGAGATGTGCTGCTTGCAGGTGCCAGAGTCACTTAACTAGGTCCTGCTACCGGTGACATGGGCTCAGCCAAGGGGGAACTGGAGGGTTGAGGTGGAGCGACCGCATTGGATGCTGCAGTGAGAGGTCCAAGCAAAGGCGATGCCTGTCATCCAAGTGAAGATGATGGCTGGGCTAATAGTCCCGACACTGGTGGTGTCTGCTCCCATCGTGGTACGGATGGGGGCAAAGCTACCTGAGGGGAATGGCATTGGACATCGTTCCAGACCTCCTCACATGAAGCATCACTCAGCTCCTCATCCTCCTCGCTCTCAGTCTCCTCTTCGAAGAGAACCTTTTGCCACTCGTCAGAAGACAAACCCCTCTTCTTCACTGTGGCAAGCACTGACACACAAATCCAGTACGAGCTTTTTAGATTCTCGGCTGAAAAACAAGAGATATTATTCACTGTCATGCAACACCTTCCACTGATAGTAACACTACACAAGTGACGTTATATAGTTCTGTATGGCCAATTGCTGCACCATTTATAAACAGTTCATATAAACAACTTTTCAGTGTCTTTGCACGGTGTAATACCTGTCCACTTTCGTCCGTGGGTGTGTGGCAAAGATATATATATATATATATATATATATATATATATATATATATATATATATATATATATATATATATATATATATATATGTATATATATATATATATATATATATATATATATATATATATATATATATGTATATATATATATATGTATATATATCTATATCTATATATATATATATATATATATATATATATATATATATATATATATATATATATATATATATCTGTATCTATCTATCTATATATATATATATATTCCCTCCTTCCCCCAAGGTTCCCCCAGCACATGAAAGTATCTCTCGAAGAGCACTCGTGACACATATCACAAACATTTTATTATAAATTACAAATAATCAACAATTGTCTTAGCAAGGTACAGTACCTGTCCACTGACATCCGTCGTTGCCCGGCGTCCTTACCTCACCTGCACACCTGCTGCTAAGGTATCGCTGACATACGCTATGCACCCACATCCCACAATGAACATTCGTGACACATATCACAAAGATTATATATAAATCATAAATAATCAACAAATGTTTTAGCACATTACAGTACCTGTCCACTGACGTCCATCATTGCCCCGCGTCCTTATATCACCTGCACAACTGCTGCTAAGATATTGCTAACATACGCTACACACCCACATCCCACAACAAACAGTCATGACACATATCACAAACATTTTATGTAAATCATAAATAATCAACAAATGTCTTAGCACGTTACAGTACCTGTCCACTGACGTCCGTCGTTGCCCAGCATCCTTACATCACCTGCACATCTGTTGCTAAAGTATTGCTAACCTACGCTACAAGGAAGAAGGAACCAAAGGTCATGAGCCCGCAAACCGTTCCCTCCAAGGAAAAACAAAAACATTACAAAACAGGGCCATATTCAAGACCCGTTCATTTCGAGATGCCTGGACATACTGCGTTTGAAACACTGGAGATCGTGGGAAGTAGGAAATACAGACACAAGGAGACAGTTCCAGAGATGACCAGTAGTATAAATGAAGGAGTGGGAATAACGGTTAACTCATGCATTAGAGAGTTGGACAAAATAGGGATGAGAGTTTGCTGCTAGACGGGTGCTACATGCCTGTTGTAGAGGTGGAGGGATGCAAGCAGAAAGTTCAAAGGAGCAGTGACCATTGAAGCAGCAATAGAAAAGAGGTAAAGTGCAACAGTGCAGCAAAGAGACAGAGGTTGAAGGAAGCCAGGAAGAGGAGGAGAGTTAAAGAGACGAAAAGCCTCTAACTCCATCCTACTGAGAAGAGTTGTATGTGGGGATCCTCCCCACACATGAGAGTTGTACCCTACACAGGGGCGAATAAAACCAGTGTATGAAGTCAACAACTGTTCAGGGTAAAGAAGGTACAGAGCCGGCTTAGCACACCTAATCTCTTGGAAGCAGATTTGACCAGAGGTGTAATATGATCTTTCCAAGATAAGTCCCGAGTAAATGAAAGCTCAAGCATGTTCAAGGATGATACAGGATTGAGCTGGATATTATTAAACATTAGTGGGTACTCCTGTGAATGATTTTGTCGGGTTGATTGGTGTAAGAACTGAGTCTTTGATGCATTAAAAACAATAAGATTATTTTTACCCTTTTCAAAAATACGAGTCAAGTCAGTCATTAGGTGTGCCATAGCCTCATCCCTAGTTTGTTGAAGTAACTGCTGAGCTGGACGTTGTGAGAACTGAATGGAAAGGTGAAGGGTGGAATCATCAGCATACAAGCGGATAGGGTTAGATGTACAGCTCAGAAAATCATTGACGAATAAACGGAAGAGAGTTCGTGATAGGACAGAGCACTGAGGAACACCACTATTGATAGATCTAGGAGAACATTGGCCGTCTACAACAGCGGCTATACTGTAGAACGATCAGGAAGGAAGCTATCAATGAAGGCACAGATAGAAGGATAGAAACCGTAAGAGGGCAGTTTGGAAATTAAAGACTTATGCTAGACTCGATCGAAAGCCTTTCAGAGGTCAAGTGCAACGGCAAAGCTTTCGCCAAAGTCCCGAAAGGAGGATGACCAGGAGTCTGAAAGGTAGGTAAGTAGATCGGCAGTGGAGCGTCCCTGATGGAACCCATACTGACTATCAAAAAGAAGGTTGTGATAGGAAAGATGCTTTCAAATTTTTCTGTTAAGAATTGACTTGAGAACTTATGAGACAGGATGTTAAAGCAATTGGGCGATAGTTAGAGGGTTGGGAATGGTCACCCGTCTTTGGGACTGGCTGAATAAGAACAAACTTCCAGCAAGAAGGAAAGGTACAAGTTGATAGACAAAGGCACAGGAGTTTACCTAGGCAGGGTGCAAGCACACAAGCGCAGTTCTTGAGGACTACAGGAAGGATTCCATCAGGCCCGTATGTCTTGTTAGTATTGAGGCCAATGATGTCAGAAAATACATCAGCTAAAGAAATTTTAATGTCAGCCATGAGGGAGTCAGAGAGGGGAAGTGATGGAGGAACAGCACTGGAATCAAGAATGGAATTGGAGGAGAAAGTCTGAGTGAAGAGATCTGCTTTATCAGTAGAAGAAATAGCTACAGAGCCATCAGAATAGAAAAGACGAGGGAAGGATGATGAGGCAAAGTTGTTAGAAAGGTGTTTGGCAAGGTGTCAGAAGGAGTGGGAAGAATTCGAGTTGGAGAGTTTAGAGCATTTAGTATGGATTAAATTATTTCTAGCAGAGCAATGAACAGACTTAGCACAATTCCGGGCAGAAACATAAAAAAGATGTGATTTAGGGGAGGGTTGGCTCTGGTACCTTTTATAGGCCCCTCCTTGTTGTGGACAGCACTAGAACAAGCGTGATTAAACCAAGGCTTTCTTGCATTAGTCAAAGGATATGAGAAGGGAATGTATGCTTCCATGCCCGAGAGAATAACCTCTGTAATGCGCAAGGCACACTCAGATGGCTCTCAGCCACGGAAGCAATAATCATTCTAGTTAAAATCAAAGAAGTACTGCCTGAGGGCCTCCCAATCCGCAGCTCCAAAGTGCCACAATCGACGTTTCTTTGGAGGGTCCACCAGCCGTACCAGAGTGATAGGACAAGTAAAGGTAATAAGGTTGTGATCAGAGAAGCAGAACAGAGAGGAAAGGTTAACAGTGCAAGCAGAAGGATTAGTTGTAAGAAAGAGGTCAAGTACGTTGGATCTCTCTCTAAGATGGCCAGGGATACGGGTAGGGTGCTGTACAATCTACTCTAGGTCATTAAGGATCGGAAAGATGTAGGCTTGTTCACCAGGTGGATCAGTGAAAGGAGAGGAGAGCCAAAGGTGGTGGTGAACATTGAAATCTCCTAGAATGGAGATTTCAGAAAAAGGAGAAATGGATAGAATGTGTTTCACTGTAGAAATAAGATAGTCAAAGAATTTTTCATAGTCAGTAGAATTGAGGGATAAGTAAACTGTGGAAATATATTTAGTCAGAGAGTGACAGGAAAGCTGAAGCCCGAGAGTAGAGAATTCAGAAGAATCAAGTTCAGGAACACGAGAGCAAGGTATGTTGTTACATACAGATACGCAACAGCCACCTTTGGGTTTGAAATGAATAGAGAGAAAGTAGGAGGATACAGAAAAGGGTTTGCTATCAGTTGCCTCTGAGAGCTGAGTCTCAGCTAGGAAAAGGTGAGGTTTAGAGGAGAAGAGATAGTGCTCAACAGAATGAAAGTTAGAGGAAAGGCCACGAATGTTGCAGATATGAAGAAGTGAGTCAGACAGTGGTTCCAGGCAGCTCGTTGAGTCGTCACCGGGAGAGGGGTGGATGGTGGGGGCATTTATGGTACCCCTCCCCCCCTTGGGGACTCCTAGGCTTGGTTATTTGTTGCCATTTTTCTTTTCTAATTTTGAAATTTTGAAAAGGTAGTGTAGTGTGTACTGTGCATGTAGTTTGGTGTTGATAGAGAAACTTGTGCTGAAGAGCATGGTGGCCTACTCTCTGTGTTACTGAAACACTGAAAAAGTTCAGCAAAAGGGGAAGGTCAAGAACTAGTCCTGAAGGCTGATGAAACGGGAGCTCCAGCTCTCCCTGTCATCAGCTTTCCATCCACCTTGGGAGTACTGCCTTGCTCGACTGGTACTATAGTTTTATCTGTTAGCGGGATTACTCAGAAAGTTAAGACAGGATTTTGCTTTTTTGGGGGAAGGGCGGGGGTGGGAGGGGTTTGGGCATGGCCGAAGGAATAATCCATTAGGGTCTGGTGGTGATCTGGATCATCATCCGGATCCAGGAATTTTTTGTTTGACCACACAATATCTCCAAAAGTTCTCTGTGAATTTCAATGCAGTTTTGTGAAAGGGTAGGTCATGGGCCAAGAAAGAATTTTGGGGTAGATGTGGATCCGTATCCCGCAGTGACATTGGCGGAGGTGTGCGCTCTCTGAGTGCTTTCTAATTTTACTGTATAGAGAGATTATGATATCAAAACTTTGCATACAACAAGTAAAGAGCACACTCATATGGTGGTGGTGATCGTGGTATGGAAGCTCAAAATTTGTCCTGGAGGGCCGCAAGAGACTTGCCCTCTCCACATGCTCTCTCTCTCTCTCTCTCTCTCTCTCTCTCTCTCTCTCTCTCTCTCTCTCTCTCTCAGACTATACACGTGTATGCGTGGTGGAGCATCCATAGAGATTTCCGGCAGTTCATATGTTCCAAAGCAAGCCATGCTCTATTTAGTGCTGCACTGTTTTGCCGGTAACCAACTGCCACTGTGGTAATGGCACTTTACAGTAATCTCTGCATTTACAGGTGGCTGCCAAATAGACAAGCATAGTAGGCCAGCACAATGATATCAATTAATCAGTCACACTATATCTATCTATAGGTAGATTGATTGATTGATTGATAAGACAGATAGACTCATCAGTATACCCAAAAGAACTTTAAACATGCACGTTATTAAAATTTTACCAGGAAGTAATTAAGGTATAAGAATATTAAAATATAAACATCAAAGAAGAGGCATATTTGCAATTTGAGGCCGGAGCAATGACTGAATTCTATGAAAGAAAGCTAGATAAGCTTCTGCGAGGTAAAGATTTGTTATGATTATTGGTCTACTTACCGTAAAAATTCCACTCAAGTTTTGCCATGCTGTGTGGTCTCTCTCTCTCTTTCTCTGGGGGGCGAGGTAGCACAGTGGTAGCGCGCTGAGCTTGTGATCGGGAGGTCGCAAGTTCGAGCCTCGCCCGGGCTACCGTTGCCGGGAGGGGTAGCTCCCTCCTGTAACCCCAGCGGGGCTATATGGCCTTAGTTGCCTAGCTCGGGGAATTCATTTCTCCATTTCTCTCTCTCTCTCTCTCTCTCCTGGTCTCCACTGGTGGGCGGGGAAGAGTTTTCTGCTTTACTGTCCTTGTTTAACTAAAATACTTTAGTCTTACTCTTACAGGACCTGCCTAGCATGGGTCAACGGGCCTACTGCAGTTATCCTTTCTTTTCATGTTCTTATAAAGTCAGGCAAAATGGAGACATGAATTCTTGTGTGTGTGTGTGTGTGTGTGTGTGTGTGTGTGTGTGTGTGTGTGTGTGTATTATACGTGTATGCGCATGAATGTGTGTGATTCCTTGCGTCCAATGGGCTGCATGTGTGCTTGCGTGTGTGTGTGTGTGTGTGTGTGTGTGTGTGTGCAGTACTAGGACTTAACAACCCTGCTGATGTCTTCTTCATATCATTCTTTCATTCTCATGATGATTTTGTTTACCTTATGGTAAAGTTTTCGAATTAAGGGGATAGTTGTAGCTACAATAAAGCCCTTCAGTATCGAAGGCCTTTCCTGAGCTGATAAAAACCGTCGAATAGCAACAATGATCAGCAAGAAATAACGTCACCCGGATTCAAGCTCAAAAAGTGAAGTGGCTGGTGGCTTCTGATCACGATAATGCGCTCAACCACGCAGTGCTTGTTACCGAACGTATTTATTTATTTATTTATTTATTTGTTGTGGGGCAAATAAATCTACTAGTTCCACATCCACATTACTTCCCTGCTTCATCGCCATGCTGCGAGTGGCAGTTCCCCAAACTACTGTAATGCTCGTGATGAAAGGACATGTTGACACGGATGAATACGTCTGATCTAAATACTGTATTAAATATCCTTAAGAGCCTCAAGAAAGAACTCCAGTGATACTTCTGTATGTGGCCGGAATGTTGTCAAGTGTGTGGATGCTGGAAGGGAATACTGTGCAAGGAATAACTGAAATATATGTCAGATTCTTAATAAGCTGAATTTGCCAACCACTATCAACACCTTCTGACCACACTTGTACTGTGCATGTAAGATTTATGTTGATAGATGGAGATGTATAAATGTGTATGCTAAACAACTATCTGTAAAGAAGAAAAAGATTAGGAAATCACATGGCTCAGAGCTAATCATTTACCTGAAAATGACTTATTTTGTTGTGTAGTGTGGCTAACGGTACAGCTTTACTGGAATGAAGGTGGGATATGCGGCCAGAGCATGTGCCTGGCTCAGGGACGATGTATACCCCCGCCCTGCATTGTCCCGGGTCACCCTTGGGCAAGGGCGTGTAGCACCCGTTACCCTGCGAAAGGTAGTAGGTACATGGTTACCATTGTCCCGGTAGGTATCACCATGGGAGTGACGTGGGGACAAGATCCGGTAGTTGACCTGGCACAACACTCCAAGGCGGGGAACTCAACCAAATTTAGCAAGTAGTCTAAGTCCGGGCTGAGACTGCTGCTAATATATATATCCTATAAACAGTTCATCATGTTTGGGGCTATGCCTCCTCAGTTATCCCCACACTACCATGTGGAAGAACTCTGTCCATATCCTGGTGAGGCACTGTCTGCAGCAGGAAGGCAGCTGTTTGCTGATGGTCGATGGATCTGCTCGACAGGACAAACTGGCATCGAACAACAGTAACAACAACAACTATGCTAAAGAAAGAAACAAAGCCACCAAAAGGCTAAAAACTGCAATGATTGTTTTACCCGAGTACAGAAAACTGTATTAAGTTCCAGCATATGATGGACGATTATGTTCGCCAGACAGAAACTCTCCACATCTTGAGGGTTAAGAAGAAGACTCAGTGAGGAAAAAAAGAACGAAAAATAGATCCTTTGACAATATTCACACGAGTATTTATTAAAGACCCGAATCAGTGAGACTAAGAAATTCAGCCTTTCATTACATAATGGCAAATTATTTGCAACATTAACTTAGTACTAGTGAATTATACTTTACTGACACTACTGTTAAAAAAAGGAATAAGTCATTCAGTGTTAGAATTTCTAACAATAAGCAGCAGTAGGACCTTTCACACATGAATCTGTCATGGAAAAATGCTCAGAATTTTTACACTTTGTGCTCACTCTTTTCTATAATATGTTGTCCACATCATGATTACCATCCAGTGCGGTTGGTGTGGCAGTCAGAACATTTAGCATGAAGGCATAGAATATATGAGTACAGAATCAACGGTAGGCACAGAACAAGGACTGAAACTTTATCTCAAGCATGGTAGGGCAACACACTTTACACAGACGCAACATGAAAGAAGCATGTAAAGAAAAGGAGGCAGAAGATGGGGAACACTATGATGGAAATCTTATTAAGTTTATCAGCACCGCTATTATTCTGGTTTTCCTTCACCAGTCTGACTGACGAATCTTTGCCTTGGTTATTCGTGCCAATCTTCATGATCGTTGCTGGTGGTCTGAATGATGTCGAGGAGCTGACATGTCGCCTTAGACTTTCAATCACCACCAGAATCACGATGATGAGGAAGTCGACGCAGATGAGAGCGACATACCAGACGTCGATCAGTTTGAGATAGGCGGTCTTGGGGATGGACTGAGAGGTCTGGGTCAGCAGCCCTGTCAGCACGAGCAGCGAGGTTAGCGACACCATGATGCGGTCCTGTTGTGAAGTCAACAATCAGTTATACAGCACACACCGTTATGACTTCTTGTTATAACTTGCCTCACTACTCACATTATCTGGAAACTGCTAGTTTAAAAATCAGTTGTCAGTCTAGGGATGTTATATGGCCTCTAACAAAGAAATGAATGAGCCAACAAGGGTATGTAAAAAATATTTTATCAATAATAATTTAATCACGTATTTTCAGTGACAGTGTCTGATTTAGCGGTTACATCAGTATGAATGTCTTGTCAAAAGTAGAAGTCTGTATCATTTTTAGCCTGGTACCGCCACAATATTTATGCGATCACTTGACAACAGGACCCACACTTGGATGACACTCACGAGGTTCAGAGCGAGATAAGCAAAGTGAGAGCTGCGTTACTGTTACCACCAAGTGATCACAGTAATATTATGGTATGTCCAGGCTGAAAAGCCTACGAACTTTTGCTTTTTGCCATACAGTTGATCTGACAGGCATCGGTGAACAACTACAGACTATAAGAGCTGTACTGTGTCCACTGGTTGAGCCCTATATTAGTAGCTGTGCTTTGGGGGGATGCAAATTATAGTTTGCGAGTCATATTTTCTGTTCTATCCACGAAACTCGGCCAATTTTCTTAGAACGTCATAAGTAGTACTGATCATTTAAGTACTTATCGTACCCCCCACCCCTGTAATGGTATTTATATGATCATCCGTACACAATGATTATACCCGTATAGTTAGAGCTGGGTTTAGCGATAAGTTTTGCCTCCATCGCCCTAAAGCAGTGTATGTTAACCTAGAGTGCGAAACGTCACATCTGGGAGATGCGAAACGTGTCAGTCAGTTCAGTTACAAAGCTGCTAAAATAAAGTTCTTAGCCAGTGAGTGTGTCTCCATGGTTGGCTGTATTATTAATATATTAGATTGCTATGTGACGCTACTGTATTACTGTACCATCTTGAATGTAGTGTAGAACTGTTGTTAACATAGATACGTGTACGAAGAAACTAAAACTAATTTCTGGCAAGCGGTGCGAGAAGATACTGTGAAAACTGAAGACATACAAAAAAAAAAAAAAAAGGTTAAGTACCACTGCTCTAGAGACCGGTGCCTGACTGAACCAAGTGAACCATGAACTACTTTGCCCTATTGGCTGGATGAATCACTCTTGCGTGATAATCAAAGACGGTGAATAAAACCCACACTTGTAGACGAAGAAAATAATTACCAAACAGTTTCGGTGGACACTGCCACCATCTTCAGTGATCAAGATAGTGAGAGGGAGTGACATATTGACAATACAAGGGTTCCTTTTTATGCGTGTGTGTGTGGAAGGGTGGGGTAAAGGTGAGGTGGGGTTGGGTGGATTGTAAACGGGGACTAACCCAAAGGGGAATGGGGGGGTACATTACCGGATAGATCAGGTGTAATTCCTATCTGACTTTACCTGTGTCGGTGCGGGAAGGGAAATTTCCACTAGGGACCTCATTATAGGATATCTTGTACATACCTTCACTAAGGTTGAAATTCTCTTATTTTTGGATACACATGGCTTCAATAATTTATCGTTTCCGAAACTCATGACTTCTATACAATAGATGGTTACCTTGCCAGTCAATTCTGTGGTTGGCTTCACAAACATAGTTAAATATTGCATTATTTAAATTACATGTTCTTATGGCATACTTGTGTTCCTTAATCCGTGTTTCCAAACTACGACCTGTTTCTCCTATGTAAACTAGTTCACAATCTTTGCAAGGAATTTTATATATGCCTGCTTCTGAATATGTTGTACATTTGTTCTTTACTAACATTGCTTTGATGGTGGAGGTATACCTAAATGCTATATTTACCTCACTACTGTAACCTATTAACTTTAACATATTAAGTCTGCAACATAAGGCAAAGTGAGGAAGCGTTTCTTTTTTGTGGTGGGGTCTTTAGGTACGTAGTAAGATCACCTAGCTTTAAGGTATACTTATTTAATGAACCATTTGGGATACCTTAAGTTTTAGCCCACCCTTCCACACACACACACGCATAAAAAGGAACCCTTGTATCGTCAATATGTCATTCTCTCTCCCTATCTTGACCACTGAAGATGGTGGCAGTGTCCACCGAAACTGTTTGGTAATTAGATTCTTCGTCTACAAGTGTGGGTTTTATTCACCGTACTTTGCCCTATCATGCCCTGCCCTGCCCTGCCAAACTCAGTCCTGACCTGCTCTGCTTTGCCCTGCTTGCCATGTCATGCCCTGACCTGAAAATCGTGTAGGCTGAACCAGAAGGTAAGGTAGCAGATGGTGACGAGAAGGACACTGGGCAAGAAGGCGTTACCGATGTAGTACCCGAACTGGTTCCTGAATGTCACCTCCACCTGCACCGCCAGGAGGAAGAGAGGAGGTGAAGAGAATAGTTTGACTCTCATAAGGTACGAGGGCAGTTCACTAAGCGTGTTGAAGCTTTGTTGCCTCAGCCACGTTGTGTAACATCCCCCACCCCCTCCATCCTCCACACATGAACTTATCTTCTCTAGCACGAACCGTTACAGCGATGCGAGAGGCATAAGAAATCAAAATTAGTATAATGGCACGTCCTACATGAATTATTTAAACTAAAACAGGGCAGGTCTCATGCGCATTTTTCGCACATGAAAACACCCTGTTTAAGAAATAGTCTTCATGAGTGGGAAATGTGCATGAAAATCCCAAAAGGTTTAGGAGAAAATGTACATGGTAACCTGCATATCATCAGTGCAAATGGATAAACTTGTCAAAAGGAGGGGAAAATATAAACTTACTGACACCTAAAACAAAGTAAACTTACTTTAATAGAGGAATCTTCCTCAGAAGTATTGCTCCTTCCTGTAACTCCAACCACATCATACTCGAGCAGTCTTCGGTCGCCCTCAAACGTCACTTGTACCTGGAAAAAAGTTACCTTAGTGGCTGATAATGATATAATTATTGCTTTACACTGATAACATTACTGTATATCATGGGGCACTGAGCAGTAAAATGAACGTTGTCGTAAGGCAACAACAAGCCTTAGAGTAAAATGTCACATATCACTAGCCTTATCACTACACGTGAGTGCACAAACATATAAGAAGGCCTTGTTTTTAATGATTACTGTACTTATACAACACCCATGACCCGCATTTGTTAGATTATATTAATCTGCGTCCCACATTACGGAGTGGAGTCATATGTTCTGTCTCAGTTGATTCAGATTTGTTGTAAAAAGGTAGGGCTCGTGCAAACTTTCACACCCCCAGATTTGATGGTACAGCTGTAAGACATACAGATGTGTAAGTGTTAGGGGAAATTATGGATAACGAAGCAAAACATTCAGGTAGAGACAGATAATGCTTATTGTAGAAGGAACTCTTTGGATAATAAATTAATCGAGTAACTTGAGGCAGATATCAATATATTATGTACAGAGTGTAGTTACTGAGTGGGTAAGAGAGGATCTTGAGTGGGTACCACCGACAGTCCATGAAGCCTCGCCCCCTCCTTAAGCCCTGTCCTCTTCTAGCTGTAGCCATCACTGATGGTTTGCGAATTATAATCTAATGAATAGGTGAGTGAACAGTGCCACGAAATAATATCATTTTTTTTCTTTTAATTTTAAGTTCTTATCTAAATAACAAAAGTAGCAAAAAAATTAGATAACTAAAGCAAATTAGATTTGAAAAGAACCAGCAGTCAGTTCCCGCCGCTACAGCCGAGTTTGATGCCAAGTACCTGTGTGTCACTGATGACACATCGCAGCTGTGCAGCTATGGTTACCAAGCAGGTCATATCTCATGAATGTATGGTAGGTTACCACAATATCTTAGCAGTATGGTATGATTCACCTTATTACTAATCTTAGAATATGAGGGAATGTAGAAGTAGGAAAAAGAAATGTCAATGGGGATGGGTGAGTGGGAGCGGCTTCATGAACTCGGACGGTGACATCAGGTATAATAAGTGCAATATTCAGAAATGAGGCAGAGGAAAATATGATGGATTAGATAGAGTCCTGTTAACAGTACTTTGCTTTTTCAGTCGTACCCACCAGTAAAAGTTACCTCCATTTTTACTTTACCAATAACTCAGTGACAAACATGTGCGATTAATATATATATATATATATATATATATATATATATATATATATATATATATATATATATATATATATATATATATATATATATATATATATATATATATACAGTGCTTTTGGGGTTACGTAAAATTACTACCTTTTTTAAACGTTCAAAAAATGGACGAACATCAACAGATGACGATGCTCTTTCTGGTCGCCTTTCCACCAGTTCATCTCGTGACAATGTGGCCAAAGCTCATGCAACCATCCTCGAATATTGCAGAACTATCTACGATGTCTGTGACATTGTTAGCATATTATATGGAACTTGCCAATGTATTTTGTCTGGTGACGTGAGGTGAACACGCCCAGACAAGTGTCGCACAAACAAATGGGTGCTTCAGCAAGCCAATGCACCTGCACACACAGCCTTTGTTCGTCAGCAGTTTTTGGCATGAAAAAACATGTTGTTTGTCCCCACCCCCCCACATTCACCGGATTTGGCCCCCTTGTGATTTCTCTCTCTTTCTGAAAATTAAAATCCAGTTGAAAGGAACAAGGTTTGACATCACTGAGGAGATCCAGGAGAAAATCGTACAAGATCCTGAACAAGCTCATGCTCAAGGACTTCCAGAAGGCGTCCTGATCATGGGAGAAGCACAGGGATCGATGTCTGCTGAAAGGAACGATGGTGATTAGGACGTGACATAAGTTTCTTTCCTTGTTTAGTCAAATTTCGGGAACTTTTGGGTGGCACCTCGTGCATATATATACCGTGTATATATATATATATATATATATATATATATATATATATATATATATATATATATATATATATATATATATATATATAAAAAAAAATGTGTGTGTGTGTGTGTGTGTGTGTGTGTGTGTGTGTGTGTGTGTGTGTGTGTGTGTATTCGAGTTGGAAATTATAGTAAGTGAGAAAGACAGGTTTTGGGATGAACTGGGTGAAGTAGTGGGAGAAATGCCCAGGAGCTATAAAGTGATTGTGATGGGAGATATGAATGTAAGAGTAGGCACTGGTCCTGAGGATGACATAATGGGTTGATATACAGTAGAGTACCAGGAGAAAATGATAATGGGAAGAGACTAAAGGATATGTGTCAGGTGAGGAGGTTGTGCATTTGTAACTCGTATTTCAAACACAGAGATGCTCATAAATATACATGGTATAGAGGGAACAGGGATCATGTTGAAAGAAGCCTGATTGATTACGTGCTCGTAGAGAGGTCGATGGTGGGAATGGTTGCTGATACGAGGGCCGTGAGAGAACGATGTGGAGGTCTGTCAGATCATATGATTATGGTATGCAAGATCAAGCTGAAAGGAGTGAGATGGATCAGGAGAGAGAGGAGCACTCAGGGAGAAAGACTGAAAGTTGAGAAGCTGAAGATCAAAGAAATGGCAGATGATTACAGGACCAAAGTAGAGGAGGAGTTAGAATTACTGAATTGGAATGAAACAGATCTGGACAGCCTGTGGAATGCATATAGGGATTGCTTAGTTAGGAATGCTAAAGCGGTGTGTGATGTGGCAAGAGTAACAACAAAGAAGAAAGGTACGGCATGGTGGGACGAGGAGGTAAAGAGAGTGGTGGAGGAAAAGAGGAAGAAGTGGTTAAAGTGGTTACAGAACAGGGGTTCAGTTGGAAATAATAACTGAATATGTTGAGAGCAAGAAGCACATAAAGAGACTAGTGAAGAGAAAAAAGGAGGAGGTAAATGAGGATCTAGGAAGAAAAATGAATGCAAACTACTCTGAAAATGGAAAGTAATTCTGGAAAGAGCTGCGGAAATGTAGAAGTGAAAGCGGAAAGACTTGTGATGGTGTGAAGGATGCAGGTGGTAGGTTATTAACCCATGGAGATGAAATAAGGACCAGATGGAAAGAATATTTTGAAAACCTGATGAATGGGAATAGAGAGAGCAGAACAGCTGTAAACATGATTAGTTTTGGGGGTGTGCAGAGAAGGAATGCAGTACCAGGAGACATGACACTCGCACAGGTGAAGAGTGCTGTGAAGCCGCTGAAAAATGGGAAAGCAGCTGGGGTTGATGAGCTGTATGCAGAGATGCTTAAGTGTAGTGGAGAGAATGGAATGAAGTGCTTGTTGGAGATTAGTAAGATGGCATAGGTGAGTGAAACTGTGCCTGCAGAGTGGAAAAAGACTGTGATTGTACCTCTGTACAAAAATTAAGGTGAGCAAAGTGAGTGCAAGAATTATCGTGGCATAAGCTTACTGAGTGTGGTAGGGAAGGTATATGGAAGAATTATTATAGAGAAAGCAAGAGAGATATCAGAAGTCCTAGTGAGTGATGAACAGAGGTGGCTTTAGGAGTGTCAGAGGATGTGTGGACCAAATATTTGCAGTGAGACAGATAGAAAAGAAGGCTTGTGAGAAGGACCATAAGGTGTTTATGGCATTCATGGATCTGGAAAAAGCATATGACAAAGTCGACAGAGAAGGAGTGTGGAAAGTTTTGCGCATGTATGGTGTAGAGGGTAAGCTGCTAGGTGACGTCATGAGTTTTTATGATGGTAGTGAAGCATGTGTACGGGTTAATGGGTATCTAAGTGAATGGTTCAAGATCAGTGTGGGCGTGCGACAAGGTTGTGTGATGTCCCCATGGTTCTCTATCTATCTATTGCCAGACGCCTCAATCCCGTTCGGGGTGGCCACAAACAAATCGTCTCCACGGAGCCCTGACCCCGCCATTTCACTGCCCTGTTCCCAATGCACGCCCCCCTCGCTCATATACCTCTCCACCCCATCCCTCCATCTCATCCTCGGCCTCCCCCTCCCTCTCCCCCCCTCCACCTCACTCACATACACTCTCTTCGTCAGTCTTTCACCCTCCATCCTCTCCACATGGCCAAACCACCTCAGTGTATTCCTCCTAATGCTTCCTATCACATCCACATCCACACCACAATGCTCCTTTATATCCTCATTTGTCAGCCTATCTCTCCATGTGTCTCCACAGGCTCCTCTTGAACAACTCATTTCCACCGCTCTCACTCTTGACTTGTGTCCTTCCAACAACATCCAAGCTTCACTTCCATACGTTAGAGTTGGTATCACAATACTGTCATGTAGTAATTTTTTCACTTCCATGCTCACTACTTCCATGTTTCTTGTCACTGCTTTTAAAGAATCAGCAACCTTTCTTCCCTGCTGTACCCTTTCAAGCACTTCACCCTCCAAACCTCTATCCTTACTCATCACACTACCCAAGTACTTAAACGTACTCACATTTTCTAATTCCTCACCATCCAACCTCGCTGTACATTCACTGACTTCACCTCTCTCAAAGACCATCACTTTACTCTTCCCTACATTCACCTTTAGATTCCGTTTCTTACACACTCTCTCAGACTCATCCACCAAGCCTTGCAGCTCCCCTTCGTCTTCACTCAACAACACAGTATCATCTGCAAACAACAGTACAGGGAGTTTCCAGACACTATCCTCTCTCACCAGGGCCACTCCAACATCCACTACCCTACCTTGTACCTCTTTTATTACCTCATCCGTGTACAGATTGAACAACCATGGAGACATGGCACATCCCTGTTTTAACCCAACCTTCAAAGAGAAAAATTCACTCGGTTCACCATCCACATGCACTGCAGCCTTAGCACTATCATTCATACTCTTCACAGCATTCAACAACTTCCCATCTACTCCATATATTCTTAATACTTTCCACAATCCTTGTCTATTGACCCTGTCATAAGCTTTCTCCAAATCCATGAAAGCTGCATACAACATCTTTCCCTTCTCTAGAAACTTTTCCACTAAAGATCTAAGAATGAATATCTGATCTACACAACCTCTTTCCTTCCTAAAGCCTCCCTGTTGTTCTCCAACTAATTCCTCTGTCCTTTCTCTAACTCTGCCAATAAGTATCCTACCATACACTTTTCCTATTATACTAAGAAGACAAATGGCCCTATGATTACCACACACTTCTTTTTCCCCTTTTCCTTTGTACAAGTGAATAATTATACCTGACTTCCAATTCTCCGGGACTCTACCTTCCTCCCAGGCCAATCTGCACATCTTCCACATCCATTCTACTACTATCTCTTCCCCATGGTTCAGCATTTCACCACACGCACCATCAATTCCTGGGGCTTTCCCCAATTCAACTTTCTTCATTGCTTCCACAACTTCTATCCTACTGATTTCTTCCTGTCTTCTCACCTCCCTTTTTCTCCCAGCCATTCCCCAGCCACTTATACTCGCATTACTTCCATCGTCTATGTTCAACAATTCCTTAAAGTGTTCTCTCCATCTGCTCACCTTTTCTCCTTTCTCCATCAGTAATCTACCATTTTTATCTTTCACTCCCCTGCTAACTTCACTTCCACCCTGTCTTACTCTCTTCACCTCTTTCCAGAATATTTTCTTACAGTCCCTCCACTTTACACTCAAACTCCTTCCAAATTCCTCATCCACTCTCTTCTTTCTCTTACTAATTGTTCCACCTCTTTCTTTCTTTCTACATATAACTCTCTCTTCTGCCTCTTAACTTCTTGCCCACCCCTATTTCTCATCTATTCATTGTATGCTTTCTTCTTTTGTGCCACAGCCTGTCTCACCTCTTCATTCCACAATGCTGTTCCTTGCACCTCCCCCCCCCTCCGTCTTCTCTTCATCCAACACACCACATCACATGCTGCACATATTTCTTCTATGAATATCCTGCACACACCTTCCACGTCCCCCATCTGCTCCAATTCATATTTGCCCAATTGTTCCTCCACTTCTCTCTTATATTCTGCCTTTTTCTCGTCCTCTTGTAACTTTTCCACTCTCCTTGCAAATACTCCTTCTTCCCGTCCTTTCCTTTTTCTATTTCTCCATCTTATTTGGATCTTTATTCTGGCCACCACCAAGTAGTGGTAGGAAAGTCCACTCCCCCAACCTCTATAAACTCTTGCATCCATTACACATCTTCGGATCCTTTCATCCACATGCACATAATCAATTATTGCCTTCCTTTCATTCAGTTCACCACCCACCCTTCTTATCACTCGCCATCTATACCTGTGGATCATTTTGTGCTTGAAGAAGGTATTGACTATCATCAACCCCCTCCCAGCACAAATGTCCACTAACGCACTGCCATTCTCGTCTGTCCTAGCAGGCACACCCCACTCACCAACTATTCCATCCACCTTCACATTCCCTACTTTATCATTCATATCACCGATCAAAAACACTCTCTCATTCTTTCCAATCTTTTCCATGCACACTTCCATATTTGTACAGAACTCTTCTCTCACTTTGCTTGCACGATCTTGCGTTGGCGCATACACGCATACAATCGCCCACATTTGTATTCCAACTTTCAATCTTACCCACACAATACTTGACCCAACTGATCCATACTCTCTTATGTTCTTCTTCCACCTTTTACTCACAACTATACACACTCCTTCTTGTGCCCCCTCATTCTCACCTATTCCTGCACATATACCCTATCCATACTCCCATTCTCTCACACACTCACCTCGCCATTTAGTTTCAGTTACTCCACATACATGAACTTTCGCACCTTCAAGCACCTGGAGAATCTCTCTCTCTTTCACCTCATCATTCGCACCTCTTACATTCCATGTTGCTATTACCATGACCTTTGTCCGGTCCTGGGTCATCATCGTTTGGTCAGTCCTTATCCGAGGCTTCTTGTTCGTCTTTTTAGTTAGTTGTTTTCTGGGGAGGGGCAGTAACCCTCCGCCAACCCTTGTACGACAAGCAGGGATACTGGGGGAGTATTCTTGAAAACCCCCCGTACCCCCATGGTTGTTCAATATATATATGGATGGGGTAAAGAGAGAAGTAAAAACACGAGTAATGGAGAGAGGGAAGGCATTGGTAATGGATGGTGATGGATGGAATATCTCAAATTTGTTGTATGCTGATGATGCAGTACTGCTTGCAAGTAGCGGACAAGAACTTGGTAGGCTAGTGCAGAGTTTTGCAGATGTCTGTCAGTGTCGTGCCTTGAGAGTAAATGTAGAAAAGAGTAAAGTGAACGTTATTGAGAGGGAAGGTGACTCCCAGTGCAATGTATCAGTGACTGGAGAGACTGAAATTGGTGAGAGAGTTCAAATACCTGGGTACAGTGACAGAAAAGAGTGGAAACTGTGCAAAAGAAGTTGAAAGTAGAGTGACACAAGGAAGAAAAGTAGCTGGTGCAATGAAGGCCTTGATGAGAAAAGAGACTTGAGTGTTGCGGCTGCACGAGGCTTACAAATGACCCACGTGGGAAAGCAGATATCTTTGCCAGTACCTTTGCCAGAAACTCTACCATAGACGATACCAGCCAAAATGTCCCAGTACTGGAACTTGATTCTCCCGAAATTGCCCCACTTAAAATACAGACAAGATACGTAAAATCCATCCTAGACAATTTACCTACCAACAAAGCTCCAGACCCAGATGGAATTCCGGCAATTGTTTTGAAAAAGTGTTCTCCTGAACTTGCCTCTGTCCTAGCTAAATTATGCAGACTATGCATACGTACTTCTTTATTCCGAAATACATGGAAAGAAGCCAATATCCACCCAATTCCGAAGAAAGGAAGTTCGTCTGACCCCTCCAATTACAGACCAATAGCTGTCACATCTTCTCTTGGTAAGGTATTTGAAACTTTAATTAAGAAGCACATTGTTAAACATCTTGAATCCAACAACTTAATTAGTGATAGACAATATGGTTTTTGCCATGAAAGATCCACCATTGACACAATCTCTTAACTCATACCATCCATCAATCAATTGATCTTTTGGAGAAACTCATGCAGTAGCTCTTGATATCTCTAAAGCTTTCGACAGAGTATGCTGTTCCACTGCTGTCCAAACTCCTTGCTATGGACTAACGTCCTTTGTTCCTTTGATTTCTTCATACCTTAGTGACAGGAAAATAAGAGTAAAAGTAGATGATGTATAGTCCAATTTCCACTCAATTAACACCGGAGTGCCGCAGGGACCAGTTCTGGCACCAACCCTATTTCTGGTTCATATTAATGATCTCTTATCTGTCACCCACAATCCCATTCACTCATATGCAGATGACTCAACACTACATAGTTCATTCACACTCAGACATCCATTTACAAAGTCTAATATCTCCACCTCTCAACTCAGTACAGCCATCTCCATAAATCAAGATCTATCTACAATCAGTGAATGGGGACAAAACAACCTTGTCTCTTTTAATGCTAGTAAAACTAAATATATACAGTTTACTAATAGACAGATATTGCCAGATTCGTACATTACCTTCAGTGCTACTAATATTCCCATCTCCAAAAGTATTGAAATTCTTGGCATCTCACAGTGCCCTCAGCTGGACCTCTCATGTCAGATCACTTGCTAAAACCGCCTCAAAGAAACTTGGGTTATTGTATAGAATCCGTAACTTCTTCACCGATGAGCAGTTAGCTATAATTTATAAGAGTCATATGTGCTCTCAGCTTGAATATTGCTCACCCTTTTGGAATGGTTGTGGGGAGGTTGCATTAACCCGCGCCGTCCCGGAGGCGTGAATTCACGTCCTCACATGATGTGCGCTCATATCCCGAAGACGTAAATTAACGCGGCAACATTGCAAGGTCCCTAATTTGCACAATTTTCAATTTTCGCGAGTGATTTTTGGTACGTATACACGGGACATCTTCCTCTACAAGATGCCAGGCAGGGACAATGCCTTACCCAGCATGACCTTCTCCCCCCCACCTGCATGCCCTTTTCTCAGCAATTCACCTGTTATCAGTGACCTGGCCAGTAAAGCCATGTCATGCCACGGTACGAAATTCAGGGCCAGAGTGATTCCCCAATCGATGACAATGTGGAGGACAAACATTAGAGGAAGAAACAGTCAGAAATGATGATCAGGTAATGTGGCAAAAAAAGGTCAGGAATGGTGATGAGTTACTGAGTGAAACAATGCTTATAATGCCTATATTACCGTTTGAAAACCAATATACTCTCGTACTACATATAAATTCGTACCAAATAAATAAATAAATACCGTTTATGAGTGGTGTGGAATAGTTATCCTCCCATAGAACTCGTTTTCTTTGCAGCCAGCCTGATAGAAAACCCTGTAAGGTAAGGAGGTACTCCTACCTAGATCGAGTATTTTAAAACTCAGGTGAGCGATTTCTCTATGAATTTTCGATGTTTCTCACCAAAAGCGGATGTTTGAGCAAAAAAAAAAAAAAGTTCCAAAAATGTCGGGACTGGGGCGTACCACTGCCCAGAAAACGTCGGGTTGGGGGGGGGGTTAAGACAACTAGACAAAATTCAGAACAAAGCTGTTAGAATCATTAACAACCCTGCCATTACATATACACTACCTCCCCTGCAAGTAGGAAGGAACGTTGCTTCCCTTGCATTATTTTACAGATATTTTTTTTGGCAAATGCTCAAACGAAGTTGCATCCATGGTGCCACCTCTCCATGCCTTTCCTCGTGCTACATGGGCATCTGGTAGCTCTCATGACTGGAATGTCACTCAGCCATATTGCAGAACTTCTGCCTATCAGAATTCTTTCATTCCCCGAACTGCATCTCTCTCTGGAACTCGCTTCCCCAGAGTTGTTTTCCTCCAAATTTCAACCCACAACTGTTCAAGTCTAATTGTTACAGATATTTTATGAACAGAGGACACCAGTAATCTGGTGTATGGATTATTTTTTTTTTTTTACTCATTTGTTTTTCCTTCCTCCGTTCTGTTATTTATTTAAAAAAAAAAATGAAGGAGTATTAGTGCCAACTTTAACACATGGATGTGAGACTATGGTGTGGCATGAAAATGAAAAGTCAAGAGTAAGAGCAGTGGAAATGGGACTGCTGTGGAATGTATGTGGAGTACAGAGGGTGGATGGGATACGAAATAATGTGATTCGTGAAAGATGCAGAGTGAGAAAGTCGGTGGACAGCAGAACTGAAGAGAGTGTACTGAGATTGTATGGTCATGTGGAGAGAGTGGATAACAATAGAGTGGTGAAAAAAGTATATCTGAGCGAATTCGAAGGAAGGAGGAGGCGAGGTAGTCCAAGGAGAAGGTGGAGAATCTGGTGGATGAATGTGTGAGGAAGAGAGGTTTGGAAGTCGGTGAGGCTAGGGAACTGACAGGAGATCGACCTGGCTAAATGAATTTTGTGAGGAGGAGTGCATGATCAAGGATTTTTGGCACCCGTTTTTAACATGGCAGTGTCTGGATTGACTCTGTCAGATACGATGTGAAGCTACAGAACGTGGTGAATGTTTTTGGCATATCAGATAGAGCCAGGATTCTGGGGGCTTGAATGATGACTGAATGGAAGCGTGGCCCATTGGACTGGGCAAATTTGGTCTGTCTGGACATTGCTACTCCTCACCCTGCCCTAGAGTGGGAAAGGAGGTATGGATGATGATGATGAACTATCATAAAATAACAGTGTTGCTGGGAGGATATCTATGCGAAATTAGGCCTGGTTAGTCAGTGTGGGCAAATGTGGACGCATGCACTGAAAAGTTTTAAGAGGAGTGAGAGTGTTTTTGATGAGATATGAATGGCAAAGTAGAGAATGTGAAGCTGGATGGAATAGCTGGTGAGGGATGTGCCTACAGAAGTAGATGGAAAAGGCAGTGCTTTTTTGGACATTTGTGTGGGAAGGGGATTTGTGGTAGCTAATACTCTCTATAGACACAAAATGATCCATAGGTATTGTTATGCTAGGCTTTTAAGGGTCAGCTTCCCATCCCCAGAACACCTAGAGTGTAGTTGGGTTCCCTTTCTAGACCGGAGCTTAGACACAGTATGAAAGGAACAGGGCATAAAATCACAGGGCAACAACTTTACAAGTGTATTGACAAATTCTTTGCTATGGAACAGGAAGACAGTTTACACAATATGCTAATCAAAATTAATACATAGGCTGGTATGTGCGTTTGGAGTATCGCACAGGTTACTAGGTAGGCAGGAGTCTTAGTCTGGGTCGGGGGGGGGCGGGGCTGCATTACACAACTTTTACAATCCTTGCACAAGAGGTTCTTTTTCTGTGGGGAGGCAAAATAAAGGTTTTACTAGGTCAAAGGAATTTGCTTTGACACTGACTCTGGTTCCTGTTTCACGATGGTTATATGCATGATGTCACTGAATTCTGTGTCTTGATTCACACAGGGTGGATGGACACTGACATAGAGTTATAATAGTGACATTGAGTGTTTGCTTCTCACCTTACACAGTATAGATATGCACTGTTTCAGGTGTTTTTCCTTATTTACTGAATCCCACTATTCACTTATACTGCACAGACCTGGCCTCTCACTGTCAGTCTGTAAGAGCCATATATCACCGTCACTGTTAGGTAATGGCACTGATCGGGCAAAGGGGAAGGAGGGAGGGCCGGTGACTCACAGTCATCTGCCTGGGGTAGGCAGAGTCCCTTCAGGAGTCCCTTCATTCCCCGGCCACGGTACCACTTGCAGAGGCATCGTCTCTTGTCGAGGGATTGGGCTGGGCATGGTAAATGGCCCCTCTCTGTTGGGGCTGGGGACTGAGGTCTGGCCCTTAGGACTTGGGCCAAACAGATCCTGGAAGCGCTCCCTCAGGTGCCTGGTGGAGGAAGGGCGCTGCCTTCATTGGGGAGGGGTGAGGTCTCGCCCCAGGGTCCTGGGGGCACCCTCAGAAGCCTGTTGGCTGTGGTCTCCTTCCCGGGGCATCACTGTCAGGTTGGGGCTGCAGAGTCACTCCCAGTCGGAGTCAGTCAGGTGGAGGTCCTCCTCAGGGGCAGACTGGACGAAGAAGAGCCCCGGAGATAGCACCGGGCCTCTCCACCAGTCCTCAGGAGAGAAGTCCTCCTGGAGGTTGCCTCAGTCTGAGTGAACAGAGGGGTGGCATGCACTCCTGCTGGTAAGCAGGGCTGACCACAGATTACCCTCACATTTCAGAGTCACAGGGGGCGAAGGACTTTGGTGTCCCTCCCCAGCGCGGCTATAGGCCGTCACTGGGTTTCCTTGGGCAACAGACAGAAGGCAGCTATGGGCTGTCCCTCTCTGTCGGTGGAGCTTTGAGGCATTACCGGGGCCCAACTTCCTGACGGGAACGCAGATGAAGCGTGGCTATGGGCTGTGACTTGTCATTCGGGCCGGCAGTGGGCAGTTGCCAAAGTCCCATATGGAGGGCGATGTGCAGACGAGGAGCAGCTATGGGCCGTTTCCTGCCTACGGGTGCAGCTATGAGCCCTCCGAGGCAACTGCAGAAAGAGAAGAGGCATACCTGTGGGCCATCTTTTGGTTTGCACGGCTTTGGGCCATCACTGGGGTGTTGCCTGGAGCTGTAGGGTCAGCTCCACCCCGATCCTGGCGAGGGCTAGCTTGCCCAAAAGGTAGTGCACTCAGACTGGGGTGGTTTCGTTGGGCCACTCCGGGGAATAGGGGCACTCGGCCCAAGTGAACTTATGTCTGTATTGACCGGACATGCCGTGAGCACCATCTACCCCTCCACAGGCTCCTCCTGGGGGTGTGGTGGCGACCTGAGTTGCCATGGCCGGTATTTCACCACCGCCATCGGGGAAAAAGTCACATCCCCGTGGCTGGAGGTAGTAGGTCTCGGTGGTGCTGGTGACATGGGCCGGTGTTAGGTGTTGCAGGAGGGTGTTCCATTGTGTTGTCACCAGGTTTTCGTCGAGGTGAGGGTTGCAGATGAGGAAGAGGGTGGAGGGTTCTGAGGCCGTGCAGAGGAGCTGGAGGAGATGACGGGGTCCACGGATGCAGTTTTTCCTGCTGAAGGTTGTGTCCAGGTGGCACGCCGTATTCTCATGGTCGTGGATTGTTGCTCTCCTGAGGGTCTCAGCTGAAAACTGGCGACTGTGGAGGTGGTGTATCTGACGGGAGGGCTTGGAAGGTGGCCAGAGCGAGTGATGGTGGTTTTCAAGGTGGACGTGGGTGGCGAGGTGGGAGTGAGGCCTCGTGGCTCTGTGGTTGTGCGGGGCGTTGGGGTGGGGTGGGTGGTGTTGGAGATGGGGGCCTGGTGGTGATGGGGGAAAGTGGGGGAATGATGGGGGGAGTTGACATGGGGGTGGAGGCGGCAGGGGGTTGTGTGCAGGGGTGTGAGGGTGCTCTGGTGCTTGGGGTGGCCCCCGTCAATTGGGGGCGGGGCTGGGGCGGTGGGGGGCGCCTTCTGTGTCTTTTTTGTCGAGCTCTGTTTCCCACAGGTTCGGGGCAATCGGCATATGGTGGGGAGGCTTGTAGGCGCCCTTGGGTCGTTTTTCTGTGCCAAGCAGCTTTTAGCTGCTCATGGATGTTGTGGATAAGGCATCCGTGGCTGCAAGCAGAAAACTCCCACGGGTTAATCGTGATGATATTCATGGGGAACTGATTGATTGCGCCGATGTGTTGAGGGGTGGAGTGGATGGCTAGAAGGCGCCTCATTAATTGGATATCTTTATCCAGGTCTCCCATTGTGTCATGTATTATAAAATGTTTTTTGATGAAACCAGGGAGGATCCTTAGGAGTATGTTAAACATAAGCTGTTCCCGGGTTTCTGTGTCTGTCTCTGGGTAAGTGGCAATGACGAGTCACCTGGCCTGGATCAGAGTATCGTCCAGGTTGCCATCGTATGTTAAACTATCCAATTGGGATAATGCCACTACCCTTCCTAACAAGGGTGTGATGGCTTGAATTACCAGTTTTGTGAAGTTCGCCCATGTTAGCCCAGGGACGACTTTTGGTACAATATTGGCCGCGGCTTTGCCCAGTAGTGGTAGTGTGACAGCTATTTTCTGCATGTCATCTTTGAACCCAATATCCAACAATGGCTTGACTATTGATAGATATGTGTGGATGTCATACTGTTCTGGGTCGAATTTGGGCAATTGTACATGTGGTTTCATTGCCATTTTACTGACTTCCCTGTTTGCTCCTCTCTGTGTATGCCCGGGTCAAGAACCACAGCTGTCCACCAGTGTTATGCTAGGCTTTTAAGGGTCAGCTTCCCGTCCGTAGAATGCCCAGAGTGTAGCTGGGATCTCTTTCTAGACTGGAGCTTAGACACAGTATGAGAGGAACAGGGCATAAAAATGCAGGGCAACAACCTTACACGTGTATTGACAAATTCTTTGCTATGGAACAGGAAGACAGTTTACACAATATGCTAATCAAAAATAATACATAGGCTGGTATGTGCGTTTGGAGTATTGCACAGGATACTAGGTAGACAGGAGTCTTAGTATGGGTTGGGGGGGGGGGCAATACACAACTTTTACAATCCCTGCACAAGAGGCTCTTTTCCGGTGGGGAGGCAAAATATAGGTTTTACTAGTTCAGGGTAATTTGCTCTGACACTGACTCTGGTTCCTGTTTCATGATGGTTATATGCATGATGTCACTAATTTCTGTTTCTCTATTCACACAGGGTGGATGGACACTGACACAGGGTTATAATAATGACAATGAGTGTTTGCCTCTCGCCTTACACAGTATAGATATGCACTGTTTCAGGTGTTTTTCCTTATTTACTGAATCCCCACTATTCACTTATACTGCACAGTCATGGCCACTGACTGTCAGTCTGTAAGAGCCATATATCACTGTCACTGTTAGGTAATGTCGATGATCAGGCAAAAGGGAAGGGGGGAGGTCTGGGGACTCACAGTCATCTGCCTGGGGTAGGCAGACTCCCTTCAGGAGTCCCTTCATCCCACGGCCACGGGACCACTCGCAGGGGCATCATCTCTCGTCGAGGGTTTGGGCTGGGCGTGGTAAATGGCCCCTCTCTGTTGGGGCTGGGGACTGAGGTCTGGCCCTTAGGACTCGAGCCAAACATATCCTGGAAGCGCTTCCTCAGGTGCCTGGTGGAGGAAGGGCGCTGCCTTCATTGGGGAGGGGTGAGGTCTCGCCCCGGGGTCCTGGGGGCGCCCTCAGAGGTCTCTTGGCTGCAGTCTTCTTCCCGTGGTGTCACCGTCAGGTTGGGCCCACGACGTCGCTCCCGGCCAGGGTCTGTCAGGTGGAGGTCCTCCTATGGGGCCGACTGGATGGAAAATAGCCCCAGAGATAGCACCGGGCCTCTCCACCAGTCCTCAGGGCAGAAATCCTCCTCCTGGAGGCTGCTTCATTCTGGGCGAACAGAGGGGTGGCATGCACTCTTGCCGGTAGGCAGGGCTGATTGCAGGTCACCCTTGCATTGCGGAGTCACAGGGGGTGAGGGACTTTGGTGTCCCTCCCCGGTGCAGCTATGGGCCGTCACTGGGTTTCCTTGGGCAACAAATGGAGGGTGGCTATGGGTCATCCCTTGCTGTTGGTGTGGCTTTGGGCCGTCACTGGGGCCCAACTCCCTGACGGGAACGCAGAGGAAGTGCGGCTATGGACCGTCGCTTGCCTGTCGGCGCTGCAGTGGGCCGCCACTTAAGTCCTATATGGAGGGTGATGTGCAGATGAGGAGTGGCTATTTGCCATTTCCTGTCTTCGGACACGGCTACGGGCCGTTGCCTGTGTCGTGCCCTTCAAGGCAATTGCAGAAGGAGAGGGGGCATACCTGTCTCTCCCCTCGTGCAGCTTTGGGCCGTCACGGGTTCTGCAGGGGGTGTAGGTAGCACCTGACAGAGCGGATATGGGCCGTCTCCTTATTGGCGGCCCAGCTATAGGCCGTGGCCATTATTGTGTGCAGGTTTTGGCCATCACTGGGGCCCGGCTATAGGCCGTGGCCATTTTTTTGTGAGGGTTTTGGACGTCACTGGGGCCCGGCTATAGGCCATGGCCCTTTGATCAGAGCAGCTATGGGCCATCTCCTTATTAGCAGTGCGGCTATGGGCTGTCTCCTGGTTTGTGCGGCTTTGGGGCGTCACTGGGGTGCTGCCTGGAGCTGTAAGGTCAGCTCCACCCCGATCCTGGCGAGGGCTAGCTTGCCCAAAAGGTAGTGCACTCGGACTGGGGTGGTTTCATTGGGCTCACTCCGGGGAATAGGGCACTAGGCCCAAATGAACTTATGTCTGTATTGACCGGACATGCCGTCCGCACCATCTACCCCTCCGTAGGCTCCTCCTGGGGGTGTGGTGGCGACCTGAGTTGCCATGACCGGTATTTCATGTATAAGCGGAGAGTGATGAAAAGAGTGGGGGGTGAACTGAGTGAACGGAAGGCAGTGATTTATTATATATGTATGATGAGAAAGTTAGAAGATAATTATGTGCTAGATGCGGGAGCATAAAGAGGTTGGAGAAGTGAACTCTCTGACCACTTCTTGGTGGTGGTGAAAGTCAAGGTACAAACGCGATGGATTAATAGAAGGAAAGAAGGGCAGGAGGAAGCAATCTATACAAAGAGGGTAGAAAGGTTGCACGAGGATGAAAAAATTTCAGAATATGAAAGAAGTGGAGGAACCACTGCATAAATATGATCTGGAGGGGATGTTGGAGGTGGAAGATGTGTGAAAGATATTCACAGAAGAAACCTGTGCAGCATGTGAGGTGGTGTCTGCTGGTATTTCATTGGGTCTCGCTGCCTTCCAAGTTTTCATCTTTTTCAGTGCTGCTTTGACTTCCTCCCTACTAATTTCAGGTGTTTCCTTCTCATTCGGCGTCCCATCTCAAAAAACACTCCTCTCGTTTCCTCATCCAGTAACTTCTCGAAATATTCTATTTACTTTCCTTTTATGCCATCCTCCGTGCTCCGTACCCTTTAAAGATATCTGCTTTACATGTGTAAGATCTTTGGTCACTCTGTTCCTTCTTTTTCCCAATGCA
Source organism: Coenobita brevimanus (assembly GCF_032717465.1). NCBI lineage: Eukaryota > Metazoa > Arthropoda > Malacostraca > Decapoda > Coenobitidae > Coenobita > Coenobita brevimanus. Next base: position 15,261,051 of record NC_137026.1, on the reverse strand, counting down.
AAGATCTTCTTCTGTCCTTCCGGTGTTTCCAATTCCTCATAGAGCTGATCCACTGCTCTTGCTTTTGTTCTTCGTACAGCTTTTTTGGCTGTTTTATTTGTTGTTTTTTAGTCTCTTTTTTTATCATCTTCATTTCCAGTTCTATCAAATTTCTTCTTTGCCATTTTCTTCTCTTTTGCCCTTTCCTGCACCTCCTCATTCCACCACCATGTTTCTTTATCTTGTGGGGAGATTTTTCCAGATGTTTTGCCCAGCAGTTCTTCCCCCACCTGCTTCACATACTTCTATCTCCCCTTTTCCTTTATACAAAGGAACAATTATACCTGATTTCCAGTCCTCTGGAACCCTTCCCTCTTCCCAGGCCAATCTACACAACTTCCAAATCCATTCCACAACAATCTCACCCCCATACCTCAGCATTTCACCACACACTCCATCAATTCCTGGGGCCATTCCCAACTTGATCTTCTTCATTGCTTCCATTACTTCCGTCCTACTGATCTCTTCCTCCCTCCTCTCATCTCTTCTTCTCCCAGCCATTCTCCAACCACTTATACTCGCACTGCTCTCACTCTCTACATTCAACAAATCCTCAAAGTGCTCCTTCCATCTCCTCAATTTCTCTCTCCTCTCCACCGACAATCTATTATTCCTATCTTTCACTCCCCTACTATTTCCCCTTTCACACTACCTTACTTTCTTTACCTCCTTCCAAAACAATTTCTTACTCTCCCTCCATTTCACACTCAGATTCCTCCCAAACTCTTCATCCACTTTCTTCTTACTCACCTTCACCAGTCTCTTCACCTCCCTTCTCCTACTCACATATACCTCTCTCTTCTCTCTCTCATCTTCTCCCCTACCTCCACTCGCTAACCATTCACCATATGCCTTCTTCTTTTGTTCCACAGCTCGTTTCACCTCATCATTCCACTATGCTGTCCCTTGCACACCCTTGCATCTCCTCCTCACTCCACAAACCACCTCACACGCTGCGCCTATCTCTTCCGTAAATATCTTACATACGTCTTCCACCCCTTCCATCTGCTCTAGCTCATACCCTCCCAATCTTTCTTCCACTATTCTCTTATACTCTGCCATTTTCTCACTATCTTACAAATTCTCCACTCTTCTCATAGGAGCCGTTTCCTCCTGTCTCCCCCTTCGTCTCCTCAACCATTTTCTTTGCAGCTTCACCTTGGCCATCACTAAGTGATTGTCTGAGACTCCATTCCCCCACCCTCTCCACACTCTTGCATCCAACACTTGTCTTCTCATTCGCTCATCCACACACACGTAGGCTATCATTGCCTTTCGTTCAACAGGTTCACCATTCATCCTCATTACTCTCCATGTATACCGGTGGATCATCTTATGTCGAAAGTAGGTGCTGGCTATTGCCAACTCCTTACTAGCACAGCTATATATATATATATATATATATATATATATATATATATATATATATATATATATATATATATATATATATATATATATATATATATATATATATATATATATATACAGTATAATATATATATATATAATATATATTTATATATACATATACAGTATATATATATAGCTACCCGAGTCATAAATCTACAAACGTGCACTCTTTCTAAAAATAATAACCACTAATAATGCCACTCTGGAGAAGGCCTTACTTATTACTTCCTTTATTTGACAGAAACAAGAAGGACCATGGCAGATTCATCAGGCAGTTGCACAACAACTGACGGCGGCCCCCCACCTTCCCCTCCAAAAAAGGACGAGTTGACTGTACTGACTGAGTCTGTCATAGCTCCACTCTTATATCCAGCAAGCAATGTTCTTGGTTCAGAGGGCGTTGTTGCTGGACTGGACACAACTTTGAAAGAGAATCCCGAGGGCATACCTATATTACTTGTCTCGGATCAAGGTAAGGGTCGCTAACTGTTGCTGTCGTTGAGTTTGGTAACAAGTGATTGTCACAGGCAGTTAGCCTTCCCAAAGAATTGATCATATTAATTATGTAGCTAACAAGTAATTATGTTTTGGTGCTAAGGATGGTTGCCTGCATGTGGTTGTACAGTTATGACTGAGCAGCATTTTTTTTTTTATGCGAGGAAGAAGGAACCAAAGCCCACGAACCCACAATAACAGTTCCCTTCAAGAGAAAAACAAGACACAATGGGGAGCCAAATTCAAGATCCGATCATTTCGAGATGCCTGGACACACTGCGTTTGAAAGACTGGAGATCATAGGCAGCAGGAAATACAGACAGAGGGAGACAGTTCCAGAGTTAATCTGTTGCATAAATGAAGGACTGGGAGTAACGGTTAACTCTTGCATTAGAGAGTTGGACAGAAAAGGGATGAGAGTTTACTGCTAGACGGGTGTTACGCGCCCGTCGTAGAGGTGGAGGAATGCATGCAGACAGTTCAGAGGAGCAGTGACCATTAATGTAGCGATAGAAAAGAGATAAAGATGCAACAGTGCGGCGAAGAGACTGAGGTTGAAGGGAGTCAGTAAGAGGAGGAGAGTTAATGAGACGAAAAGCCTTTGACTCCACCTTATTGGGAAGAGCTGTATGTGGGGAGCCTCCCCACACATGAGAGTTGTACTCCACACAGGGGCGGACAAAACCCCTGTATAGAGTCAACAATTGTGCAGGGGTAAAGAAAGAACGGAGTTGGCTTAGCACACCTAATCTCTTGGAAGCAGATTTTACAAGAGATGTAATATGATCTTTCCAAGATAAGTCCCAAGTAAATGAAACCCCAAGCATGTTCAAGGATGATGCAGGATTAAGCTGAATATTATTAAACATTAGTAGGTATACCTGTGCAAGATTTTGTCGGGTTGACAGGTGTAAGAACTGAGTCTTTGATGCATTAAAAACAACCAGATTATTTTCACCCCAGTCAGAGATACGAGCCAAGTCAGACATTAGGTGTGCCATACCCTCATCCCTTGTTTGTTGAAGTAACTGCTGAGATGGGCGTTGTGGGAACCGAATGGAAAGGTGAAGGGTGGAGTCATCAGTGTATGAGTGGATAGGGTTAGATGTACAGCTTAGAAGGTCATTGATGAATAAAAGGAAGAGAGTTGGTGATAGGACAGAGCACTGAGGAACACCACTGTTGATAGATCTAGGAGAAGAACGATGGCCGTCTACAACAGCGGCTATAGAACAACTAGAAAGGAAGCTAGCGATGAAAGCACAAATAGAAGGATAGAAACCGTAAGAGGGAAGTTTGGAAATTAAAGATTTGTCCCAGACTGGATCGAAAGCCTTAGAGATGTCAAATGCAATGGCAAAGCTTTCGCCAAAGTCCCGAAAGGAGGATGACCAGGATTCTGAAAGGTAGGTGAAAAGATCACCAGTGGAGCGTCCCTGACGGAACCCGTACTGACGATCAGAAAGAAAGTTGTGATAGGAAAGTTGCCTTAAAATTTTTCCATTGAGAAATGACTCGAAAACTTTTGAAATACAGGACGTTAAATCAATTGGACGATAGTTGGAGGATTGGAAGTGGTCACCCTTCTTTGGGACTGGCTGAATGAGAGCAAACTTCCAGCAAGGAGGAAAGGTACAAGTTGACAGACAAAGGCGAAAGAGTTTGCCTAGGCAGGGTGTAAGCACAGAAGCACAGTTCTTGAGAACAACAGGAGAGACTCCATCAGGCCCATATGCCTTGTTAGTATTGAGGTCAGTGATGGCAGAAAATACATCAGCTGAAGACATTTTAGTGTCAGCCATGAGGAAGTCAGAGGGGGGAAGTGATGGAGGAACAGCACCGGAATCGTCTAAGGTGGAACTGGAGGAGAAAGTCTGTGTGAAGAGATCTGCTTTATCAGTAGAAGAAATAGCTACAGAACCATCAGAGTAGAAAAGAGGAGGGAAGGATGATGAGGTAAAGTTCTTAGAAAGGTTATTGGCAAGGTGCCAGAAGGAGCGGGAAGAATTCGAGTTGGAGAGTTGAGAACATTTAGTACGGATGAAATTATTTTTAGCAGAGCGAAGAACAGACTTAGCACGATTTGGGCAGAAATGTAAAGATGATGTGATTCAGGGGTGGGTTGGCTCCGGTACCTTTTGTAGGCCCTCTCCTTGTTGCGGACAGCATTAGAACAAGCGTGATTAAACCAAGGTTTTCTTGCGTTAGACAAAGGATACGAGAAAGGAATGTATGCTTCCATGCCCGAGAGAATAACCTCCGTAATGCGCAAGGCACACTCAGATGGCTCCCGGCCATAGAAGCAATAATCATTCCAGGGAAAATCAAAGAAGTACTGCCTGTGGGCCTCCCAATCTGCGGCTCCAAAATTCAGCTTTTGCTGAAAGGCTACATAATGTAATAGATTATAATAGATTGTTGGTGGAGAAGAGAGAGAAATTGAGGACATGGAAGGAGCACCTTGAGGATTTGTTGAATGTAGAGAGTGAGAGCAGTGCGAGTATAAGTGGTTGGGGAATGGCTGGGAGAAGAAGAGATGAGAGGAGGGAGGAAGAGATCAGTAGGGCGGAAGTAGTGGAAGCAATGAAGAAGATCAAGTTGGGAAAGGCCCCAGGAATTGACGGAGTGTGTGGTGAAATGCTGAAGTACGGGGGTGAGGTTGTTGTGGAGTGGATATGGAAGTTGTGTAGATTGGCTTGGGAAGTGGGAAGGGTTCCTGAGGACTGGAAATCAGGTATATTTGTTCCTTTATACAAAGGAAAAGGGGAGAGAGAAGTATGTGGTAACCATAGGGGTATTTGCCTTCTTAGTGTGAATGGTAAAATATAAGGTAGAATACTCATTGATAGGGTCAGGCATATGACAGAGGAGCTAGTTGAAGAAGAACAAGAGGGATTTAGGAAGGAAAAAGGGTGTGTAGATCGGATATTTGTTCTAAGATGTTTAGTGGAGGAGTATCTAGAGAGGGGAAAGAAAGTGTATGCTGCCTTCATGGACTTGGAGAAAGCTTATGACAGAATAGATAGGCAAGGTATGTGGAAGGTATTAAGAATATATGGAGTGGAGGGGAAATTGTTGAGTGCTGTGAAGAGTATGTACGAAGGAGCTAGGGCTACGGTGCGAGTGGATGGTGGGCTGAGTGAGTTCTTTAATCTCAATGTAGAACTGAAACAGGGTTGCGTGATGTCTCTATGGCTGTTTAATATATACACATGGATGGGGTTGTAAAGGAGATGCAAGGTAGGGCAGTGGATGTGGGAGTGGCTCTAATGAATGAGTGTGAGATTTGGAAGCTTCCGGTGTTGCTGTTTGCTGATGATACAGTATTGTTGAGTGAAGATGAATGGAAGTTGCAAGGTTTGGTGAATGAATTCGGGACAGTGTGTAGGAGGAGGAAGCTGAAAGTTAATGTAAACAAATGTAAAGTTATGGTGTTTGAGAGGAATGAAGTCACAGAATGTACAGTGAGGTTGTATGGTGAGGATTTGGAGACTGTGAGTGCATTCAAGTACTTGGGTAGTGTGATGAGTAAGGATGGAACTTTGGGGGATGAAGTGCGTGAAAGGGTACAGCAGGGAAGGAAGGTTATTGGTTCACTGAAAGCAGTGATGAGAAATAGGGAGGTGAGTATGGAAGTTAAAGAAGTCACTGGATGATAGTATTGTGATCCCTACCCTGATGTATGGAAGTGAGGCATGGACCTTGCAAGAGGGGAACAAGTCAAGAGTGAGAGCAGTGGCAATGAGTTATTTGAGAAGAGCATGTGGAGTGACATGGAGGGACAGGTTGACGAATGAAGAAGTGAAGGAACGTTGTGGGGTGGATATGGATGTGGTTGAGAAGATTAGGAGAAATACACTGAGGTGGTTTGGACATGTGGAGAGAATGAAGAATGAACGACTGACTAAGAGGGTGTATGTAGGTGAGGTGGAGGGAGGGAAAGGGAGGGGTAGACCGAGGATGAGGTGGAGGGATGGAGTTGAGAGGTACATGAGTGAGGGGGGGTTGAGTTGGGGGAGAGGGTAGTCAAATGGTGGGTGACAGAGCGACTTGGAGGCGTTTTGTCTGCGGCCACCCTTTGTGGGATTAGGGCGTCGGGCTATACAGTAGATAGATAGATAGATTACATAATGTAAACCCATACACTGTGTTCCACGTTCGACTATCATTTTCTTTAATGCTAAAGGTTTTCCCTGCCCTGTTTCGGAAATGGAGGACATCGTTGCGACGTTTCATGTAGCAGAGGAGCCTGCACGACCTAGGAGTCCACTGGCGGTGGAACCTGAGGTCCAGATTGCAAACACTGACATGACAGAGCAAACATTAGTGCTGAACCAGATATTTGTGTTTATCCGTGTAGTTTGACTTCGGACGCTGAATGGAATCTGGACGGCTTTGACTTCAGTAATGCTTGCGTAAGAAACGTCCTCTACTCGTACATGTAATTCATTTTTGGAACTCGATAATTCATGTGCAACCTCTGACATGGCTGTGTCCACAGTAAATATGATCATCCTCTCTCTATACACTCCCTCTGTGCAGTCACCATCATGTCAACTATTTATCGGCATCTCTATGTGAAAAGGCTATTTTAAAAAATTGTGCATAAAAGACAAATAAATTTGATGTCGGAGCACATGCGTGAATATAACAACGATATTTGTCAAAAAATATTAGAAGGAAAATGAAACGAAATTATACCAAACACCCAAAATATATCTATGTCAATGTTTACCGACATTGGTCAAGCCAAAGCAATGAGGAAAGCCTTAATAAGTAGCTCAGTGGCCTACTGCCTCAGTAACCTCTTGGGGTCTTCGCGGCACCGAGGAAACAGTGTTGTTGATGGATTGCTGGTTTTGTATGAACAGCTCCCGCTCGTTCGTGGTGCATTGGAGGGGCGGGCCCGTGTCTTCTCGTTCTCTGGCTCCCACGCATTGACAATCTGGGCCCACACAGTCTCGATGGCTCTGCACTAATATTTGATCTGTCACATCAGTATATTTCTCTCATGAGCCAGCCTTTAACCCGCCCCATCCCGACGTTTTCTGGGCAGTGGTACGCCCCAGTCCCGACATTTTTGGACCTTTTTTTTTTGGCTCAAACATCCGCTTTTGGTGAGAAACATCGAAAATTCATAGAGAAATCGCTCACCTGAGGTTTAAAATACTCGATTTAGGAACGAGTACTTCCTTACCTGACTGGGTTTTCTAACAGGCTGGCACCAAAGAAAACGAGCTCTATGGGAGGGTAACTATTTTATCCACTCATAAACAGTATTTATTTATTTACTTGGTACGAATTTATATTTTGTACAAGAGTATATTGGTTTTCAAACAGTAATATAGGCATTATAAGCATTGTTTCACTCACTAACTCATCACCATTCATGACCTTTTTTTTCCCACATTACCTGATCATCATTTCTCACTGTTTCTTCCTCTAATGCTATGTAAACTTTGTCCTCCACATTGTCATCGATTGGGGAATCACTCTGGCCCTGAATGTCTTTATTGGCCAGGTCACTGGTAACAGGTGAATTGCCGAGACAATGGCGTGCAGGAGGGGGGAGAGGTTATGCGGTGTAAGGCATTGTCCCTGCTTGGCATCTTGTAGAGGAATAGAGGAAGGTGTCCCGTGTATACGTGCCAAAAATCACTCGCGAAATCACTCGCGAAAATTGAAAATTGTGCAAATTAGGGACCTTGCAATGTTGCCGCGTTAATTCACGTCGCTGGGACATGAGTGCACATCATGTGCGGATGTTAATTCACGTCGCTGGGACGCGTTGGGTTAATATCACCACATATCTAAAGCTTGTTATTTGACGCCGCTATACAAGGTGTAATGCAGCATTATCTACCAAATACTAACTCCTTTATATGAAGCCCTGAACAAAAGAAAACAGAAAAATAATGTGTCCCCTACCGCATTTCATTCTCCCTCCCCTACCTGCCCTCCCTCCCCTCCTTCACTCCACCCCCACACCATCACTCGTCCCCCCATCCACCTTCCCTTCTCTCTCTTTGGCTCTTCCCTCTCAGCCCCTCTTACTCCATTGTGACTTGCCGCGTATAAAGGAGCCAGCCTAAGGTAAGGAGTACCGAAGGATAGGTGATTATTTATGACCATGATTGTACATCTATTTTCTGACTTTGCTTATATATCTGATTGAGGAGAAAGTAATCATGTTGATTTTAGTACTTGAAAAATTAAGTTCTTACATTCTTCAACCCGTCAAAATTTTCTGCAGGAGTATCCTCTAATTAAAAAAAAAAAAAAAATACTGAACTCAATCCATCATTGTCTTTGAACATACTTGGGGTTTCATATTCTCGGGATTTAACTTGGCAAGATCATACTACCTACCTATCTATCTATCTATTGCCAGACGCCAAAATCCCTTCAGGGGTGGCCACAAACAAATCCCCTCCATGTCGCCCTTTCCCCCGCCATTTCACTACCCTGCTCCCAGCTCACACCTCCCCTCTCTCATATACCTCTTCACTCCATCCATCTATCTCATCCTTGGCCTTCCCCTTCCTCTTCCCCCCTCCACCTCACTCACACACACTCTCCTACTTAGCCTCTCGCTCTCCATCCTCTCCACTTGGCCAAGCCACCTCGATGTATTTCTCCTAACGCTTTCTATCACATCCATCTCCACACCACAATGCTCCTTCACTTCCTCGTTTGTCAGTCGGTCTCTCCACATAACTCCACATGCTCCTTTCAAATAACTCATTTCCACTGCTCTCACTCTTGACCCGTGTCCCTTCAACGTGGTCGAAGCTTAACGTCCATACAGTAGAGTTGGTATCACAATAGTGTCATGCTGCGACTTTTTTTTTTATTTCCATGCTCACTTCCCTATTCCTTATCATTGCTTTCAAAGAACTAGCAAACTGTCTTTCCTGTTGTGCCCTTACTCAAGCAGTTCACCCTCTAAACTTCCATCCTTACTCATCACACTACCCAAGTACTTAAACGCAGTCTCATTTTCCATTTCCTTCTCATCCAGCCTCACTATACAATCAGTGGTTTCATTTCTTTCAAAGACCATAACTCTACTATTCCCTACATTCACCTTTAGATTCCGTTTCTTACACACTTTCCCAGACTCATTCACTAAGCTCTACAGTTCCCCTTCAGTTTCATTTAACAATACAGTATCATCTGCAAGCATGAGTACAGGGAGTCTCCAAACACTGCCCTCTTTCATTAGGGGGTCTCCACTGCCCTACTTTGTACCTGTTTCATAACCTCTCTACCGTTTTTGTAAATCTGCTTCCAAGAGATTAGGTGTGCTAAGGCGAATCCGTCCCTTTTTTACCCCTGCACGGTTGTTGATTTTAACCACGGGGTTTTATTCTCTCTTGTGTATAGTACAACTCCTATGTATGCAGAGGCTCCTTACATACATCCCTAGTCAACGATGTGAAATCAAAAGCATTCCGTCTCATTAACTCTCCTCCTACTGGCTCCCCTTCAACCTCTGTCGCTTCTACGCATCATAGCATCGTTAACTCTCTTCTATCGTTATTTCAATGGTCATTGCTCCCCTGAACTGTCTGCCTGCATCCCTCCATCAGAATAGTGGGTGCGTAGGACCGGTCTAGCAGCAAACTCTTATCCCATTTCTAACTCCGTAATTCAAGAGTTAACCATAACTCCAGTCTTTCATGAATGCAGCAGGTCAACTATGGAGCTGTCTTCCTCTGTCTGTATTACCTATTGTCTTTGACCTCCACTCTTTCAAACATGGTGTGTAGAAGCATTTCCATATGAACGAGTCTTGAATTTGGCTCTGTTATTTTGTTGTTTTTTCTTGGTGGGAACAATGGTGTCAGCTTGTTAGCCTCTGGTTCCTTCTCCCATATATATATATATATATATATATATATATATATATATATATATATATATATATATATACATTAGGAGGAATAGAAGAAGGGAATAGAAGAAGGGAAAGTCGAGAGGAAGGCGTAGTTGCAAGGAGAGTGGAAAGGTTACAAGAGGATGAGAAAAAGGCAGAGTATAAGAGAGAAGTGGAGGAACGATTGGGCAAATATGAATTGAAGCAGATGGGAGACGTGGAAGGTGTGTGTAAGATATTTACAGAAGAAATATGTGCAGCATGTGACGTGGTGTGTGGAAGGAAGAGAAGGCGGAGGGGGGTGCAAGGAACAGCGTGGTGGACTGAAGAGGTGAAACAGGCTGTGGCACAAAAGAAGAAAGCATACAATGAATGGGTGAGAAATAGGGGCGTGGAAGAAGTTGAGAGGCGGAAGAGAGAGTTATATGTGGAAAGGAAGAGAGAGGTGAAAAGATTAATAAGAGAGAGTAAGAAGAGAGTGGATGAGGAATTTGGAAGGAATTTGAGTGTAAAGTGGAGGGACTGTAAGAAAATGTTCAGGACAGAAGTGAAAAGAGTAAGACAGGGTGGAAGTGAAGTTAGCAGGGGAGTGAAAGATAAAAATGGTAGATTACTAATGGAGAAGGGAGAAAAAGTGAGCAGATGGAGAGAACACTTTAAGGAATTGTTGAACGTAGAGGATGGAAGTAATGCAAGTATAAGTGGCTGGGGAATGGCTGGGAGAAGGAGGGAGGTGAGAAGACAGGAAGAAATCAGTAGGATAGAAGTTGTGGAAGCAATGAAGAAAGTTTAATCGGGGAAAGCCCCAGGAATTGATGGAGTGTGTGGTGAAATGCCGAAGCATGGGGGAGAGATAGTAGTAGAATGGATGTGGAAGATGTGCAGATTGGCCTGGGAGGAAGGTAGAGTTCCGGAGGATTGGAAGTCAGGTATAATTATTCCCTTGTATAAAGGAAAAGGGAAAAAAGAAGTGTGTGGTAATCATAGGGGCATTTGTCTTCTTAGTATAATAGGAAAAGTGTATGGTAGGATACTTATAGACAGAGTTAGAGAAAGAACAGAGACATTAGTTGGAGAACAGGGAGGCTTTAGGAAGGGAAGAGGTTGTGTAGATCAGATATTCATTCTTAGATCTTTAGTGGAAAAGTTTCTAGAGAAGGGAAAGAAGTTGTATGTGGCTTTCATGGATTTGGAGAAAGCATATGACAGGGTGGATAGACAAGGATTGTGGAAAGTGTTAAGAATATATGGAGTAGATGGGAAGTTGCTGAATGCTGTGAAGAGTATGTACGATGGTGCGAAGGCTGCAGTGCGTGTGGATGGTGAACTAAGTGAATTTTTCTCTTTGAAAGTTGGTTTGAAACAAGGATGTCATGTCTCCATGGTTGTTCAATCTGTACATGGATGGGGTAATAAAAGAGGTACAAGGTAGGGTAGTGGATGTTGGAGTGGCCCTGGTGAGAGAGGATAATGTTTGGAAACTCCCTGTACTGTTGTTTGCAGATGATACTGTGTTGTTGAGTGAAGACGAAGGGGAGCTGCAAGGCTTGGTGGATGAGTTTGAGAGAGTGTGTAAGAAACGGAACCTAAAGGTGAATGTAGGGAAGAGTAAAGTGATGGTCTTTGAGAGAGGTGAAGTTAGTGAATGTACAGCGAGGTTAGATGGTGAGGAATTGGAAAATGTTAGTACGTTTAAGTATTTGGGTAGTGTGATGAGTAAGGATGGAGGTTTGGAGGGTGAAGTGCTTGAAAGGGTACAGCAGGGAAGAATGGTTGCTGGTTCCTTGAAAGCAGTGATAAGAAACAGGGAAGTGAGCATGGAAGTGAAAAAGTTACTACATGACAGTATTGTGATACCAACTCTAACGTACGGAAGTGAAGCTTGGACATTGTTGGAAGGACACAAGTCAAGAGTGAGAGCAGTGGAAATGAGTTATTTAAGAGGAGCCTGTGGAGTCACGTGGAGAGACAGGCTGACGAATGAGGATATAAAGGAGCGTTGTGGTGTGGATGTGGATGTGATAGGAAGCGTTATGAGGAACACACTGAGGTGGTTTGGCCATGTGGAGAGGATGGAGGGTGAAAGACTGACGAAGAGAGTGTATGTGAGTGAGGTGGAGGGGGGAAGAGGGAGAGGGAGGCCGAGGATGAGATGGAGGGATGGGGTGGAGAGGTATATGAGAGAGGGGGTGTGAGTTGGGAGCAGGGCACTGAAAGGGAGGGGGACAGGGCGACTTGGAGGCGATTTGTTTGTGGCCACCCCAAACGGGATTGAGGCGTCTGGCAATAGATATATATATATATATATATATATATATATATATATATATATGTATATATATATATATATATATCCCTTTTCTATCCAGTCCCGTAATGCAGGAGCTAACCATTACTCCCAGTCCTTCATGTATGAAACAGGTCATCTCTGGAACCGTCTTTCTCTGTTTGTATTGCCTCCTGCCTCTGACCTCCAGACTTTAAAACGCAATGTGTCCTGTCATTTTGAAATGACGCGCTCTTGAATTTGGTTTTCTGTTATTCTGTTTTTATTTTTATTTGGAGGGAACACTTTTACGGGCTTCTGGCCTTTGGTTCCTTCTTCCATGGATAAAACAAGAATAATACCATTAAGTTTCTCACATTTCCCGTAGCACTGCATTATTTTTTAAACAAACAGGCAGCTTTACTCAGCTTTAGAGAGGCTTTCACTTCAATGGATAAAAAGTAGCCCTCATTAACCCCGTTATTACGTCTCCCATAAGCTTGACAACTTTGTATAGGAATGGGACCAAGATAAAAAAAAAAAAAAATGTTATGGTAGTGAAGCCAGGCATCTGCAAATGATGAAGGTGGGGAGGGGTTAATTAATGAATCACTCCTCACTCACAACCTACAGCCCACACTGGCCACACACGACTGCTCCACGCCCCTTCTATGTTTTTAAGATTTGACTTATGTATTGTCTTATTAAATGTTTTTTTTTTTTCCTTGTACTTAGTAGCATCCCACCAACGTTACCTATGAATGATTTATTTCCTCATCTTATCATAATACTTCTTCACTTGTATTTCTATCAGACATGGTGTTTTACTTTGGTTTATTACTTAAGGTAGGGCCAATCCTTCTGGGTGAGCCGCACTGCTTCAAAGTGCGCTCAGATTGGGGAGGGGAAGCATAACTAAGCCACTGGTCATCCGAATGAAGTAAAAAAAAAAAAAAAAAAAGGACCATAATCTCATGCAACAGTTCAAAGACAATATTCCTGAGGGATTGGCCGGTAACTGGCAAAATTTTCCTGGACATTTTATTTTTGTATATTCATATTTCTTGTCTTTACCTCCATGTGCTTTAGTGACCCATTCGCTTATTTGCTCTAGGTCCATCCAAACTTCAGCTAAATAATGGATCGGGGCGGCTGTAATTATGTATTGGTGAAAGTTTATTTTTATGGAATCATCATCATCATCATCATCCGGACCTCCTTTCCCATCCTAGGGCAGGGTGAGGAATAGCAACGTCCAGACAGCCCAAATTTGCCCAGTCTAATGGGTCACTCTTCTATTCACTCATCATTCAAGACCCCGGAATCCTGGCTCTATCGGATACGCCAAGAACATTCACCACGTTCTGTAGCTTCACATAAACGTATCCAGTAGAGTCAATCTGGATGCTGCCAAGTTAAGAAGGGGTGCCAAATCCTTGATCATGCACTTCTCCTCACAACATTCATCTAGCCAGCTTGATCTCTTGTCGGTTCCCTAGCCTCACCGACCTCCAAACCTCTCTTCCTCACACACTCATCCACCATCTCTCTCCACCTTCTCCTTGGCCTACCTCGCCTCCTCCCTCCTCCAAACTCGCTCAGATATATATTTTTCACCATTCTATTGTTATCCATTCTCTCCTCATGACGATACCATTTCAGTACACTCTCTTCGATTCTGGTGTCCACAGACTTTATTGCATCACTCCACATCTTTCATGAATCACATTATTTCGTATCCTATCCACCCTCTGTACTCCACACACATTCCTCTGCAGTCCCATCTCCACTGCACTCACTCTTGACTTTTCATTTTCATGCCACACCATAGTCTCACATCCATACGTTAGAGTTGGCACTAACATTCCTTCATGCAAGCCTCATGCAGCTGCAACACTCAAGCCTCTGTTTCTTATCAAGCCCTCCATTGTACCAGCTACTTTTCTTCTTTGTGTCACTCTACTTTCCACTTCTTTTGCACATTTTCCTCTCTTTTCTATCACTCTGTCTAGGTATTTGAACGCTCTCACCAATTCCAGTCTCTCTCCTTTCACTGTAACATCGCACTGGCAGTCACCTTCTCTCGCAATAACCATCACTTTACTCCTTTCTACATTTACTCTCAAGGCACGACACTCACAGACATCAGCAAAACTCTGCACTAGACTACCAAGTTCTTGTCTGGTATTTGCAAGTAGCACTGCATCACCAACATACAACAAATTTGAGATATTCCATACATCACCATTCATTACTCGTCTTTTTACTTCTCTCATCACCCCATCCAAATATATATTGAACAACCATGGGGACATCAAACAACCTTGTCGCACGCCCACACCGATCGTAAACCATTCACTTAGATGCCCATTAACCCTTACACATGCTTCACTACCATCATTAAAACTCTTGACAGCACCGAACAGTTTACCATCTGCACCGTACATGAGCAAAACTTTCCACAATCCTTCTCTGTCCACTTTGTCGTATGCCTTTTCCAGATCCATGAATGCCATAAACACCTTATAGTCCTTCTCACAAGCCCTGTCTGCTATCTCTCTCACTGCAAATATTTGATTCACACATCCTCTGTCACTCCTAAAACCACCCTGTTCATCACTCATCAGGACTTGATATCTCTCTTACTTTATAATAATTCTTCCATATTTTTTATGGAGGCATAAGTAAAAATTGGTATAGAAAGTGTATTCTTAAAAATATGAAATCATTCTAAGTCGTGAGCCATAGTTAGGCCTACTGTTCTCCCTTTACCGCCAGTCCTAACTAAACTGAAGTAATGGTCAGTTTCATGCTGAACGAGACGTGTGTGGTAGTGGGGACGTTTCATAGACGGCAAGAGTAACAGCGTCATTGTGAACAGTTTCTATCGCACTCTAACAATGCTTTGGACTTGCACAATCCGCCTCATAGTTTCTTTTGCAATTCTGGCTGCATGCCATGTCATAAGTAGAAATATATAAACATTACATATATTATATACATATGTTATATATATATATATATATATATATATATATATATATATATATATATATATATATATATAGATGCAATAGATTCATCATGGGGGAAGCATAGTCTTAATATGAAGATAAACACCAACATGATCAGGAACATCTTTATTAAATTGGTGACTTCTCGACAACTCATTTGTTATTTTCAAACCCAAGGAAAATACAATGAAACCAAAGTAAACACCAGATATATGATAAAAATATGAAAACTTAAGCAATAAACCAAAGTAAAACACCATGTCTGATAAAAATACAAGTGAAGAAGTATTATGATAAGATGAGGAAATAAATCATTCATAGGTAACGTTGGTGGGATGCTACTAAGTACAAGGAAAAAAAAATACATGTAATAAGACAATACATAAGTCAAATCTTAAAAACATAGAAGGGGCGTGGAGCAGTCGTGTGTGCCCAGTGTGGGCTGTAGGTTGTGAGTGAGGAGTGATTCAGCCAGGAGGCGTGTTACCTCGTCACGACAAGCGTGAACAACAGAAAAATCAGATTCGCTTATGGGGTGGCCTAAGGCTTCACAGCAATTTCGGACGGCAGAGAAAGGTGCCTTAGCCTGAGGAGTAGACTGTAGCACCAGTCGAGCAGGGCAGTACTCCCGAGGTGGATGGAAGGCTGATGACAGGGAGTGATGCAGCTCCCGTTTCATCAGCCCTCAGGACTAGTTCCTGATCATCCCCCTTTGCTGAACTTTTTCAGTGTCTCAGTTACACAGACAGTAGGCCAGCATGCTCTCCAGTACAAATTTCTCTAACTATCTACACCAAATTACGTGCACAGTACACACTACACTTCCTATTCAAAATTTAACTAAAATGGCGTCTCTTCACCAAGCCTCGGAGTCCCCAGGGGGAGGGGACCATAAATGCCCCTGTATTGTAGTTACAAATCATAATAGATAGATAGATAAATAGATAGATAGACAGCTCTATGCAAGCCTGGGAATGGGAAATGAGCTTGCAAATTACACTGAGGAAAGCTGACGACAGTGGCCAGTAAGGAGATGATACAGTTAGTTGTCAGCAATCCACCGGTGAACAAAGCCTTAGTGACCATACACACACATACACACATACTCACACACAGGCTTCTAAAACTTTCCACTCACAAGGAACACACGTGATACAACCCCTGCTACACCAGAATTTAGGAAAGAGAGCTCAGAAGGAGACAGGCCATAGAACAGGCAGGTCAGAAGGAGAAAGGGCTTAGCAACTTGAGAGAGAGACTGAGAGAGCAAGACAGGAGATAGCTAGCGGGACTCTTACTTTATACTTCGCTCTGTGTGAGAGACTTGTTAATATTTCCAAGACAAATAAAAATAGTCCCATACTATTCTTTACCTCTCCTGTCACTACATGACGAATGGGATGAAGATTAGCTACTCACGAAGCTACTCCAGTATAATAACCGCTCGTCCACAAGTCTAATATATATATAACTCAACTACAAGTAACCACAAAGGAACTACAAAGTCCTTTACGACATTTGGTAGCAGCGAATCTACGGACATCATCTCCAAATCAAAAGCAAATTTCTACAAAAGCAGGCGAGACTCTACAAGATTAGCTTCAGTTCTACATTGAATTCCTACAAAATACAGCCTACAATGCAAATAGCCTACAAGTCTACAAAACAACTCTATAATCTTCACGTAACTTCAAGCAGCAACAAGAAGAATATAAAACAAAGCAAGTAAAGAAGAGGAAAGACCAAAGCAACAAGCACACAAACCCCCACCACTCTCTCCCGCCTACCTCCATCGCTGATGCAGAGGTCAAAACACGCAGCAAAACACCAGAGCCACATTTATAACGCATCTTACTCATCTTCACTCAAGTTACTCATCGTTACTCATTCATTCACCACAGCTACCAGTGTGGGAAGTCGATGTCATCATGCGTGCTTGCTGAAAAGACGCCACGTCAGTCAACACACCGCCTGCACCACCACTCACACCATTTCCACCACGGTAAAAATTAGTGAGTTACTTCATTTATACAATACACAGTGATAGACAATAAGCTTCTGCACAAACATATAAAACGTGTTGTATAGTTACAGCTTAAATACACATACTTACTTCAGTTATCTGCATAACTCAAACACTAAATAATCACCAACAATAAATATTCTACACTGTATATATTCATTCATTTATTATAACATGTATTTACTACCAACGAGTGTTACCATTTATACCTACATAAAATACGTGTTTCATACATACAGCTATACATTATTATATCTACAAAGTGATAAAGAAAATATACCATCACAGTTACTCAGTGAGCGATTAAAAGAACTGTATTAAACATTTATTAATTAAAGCTACCTTGTGGAAACATATAAATTAAGTTACAAGGTAAACTAGAGACAAAAAAAAAAAAAAAATGGCCAACACAAATGACGTTAGCATGAGTGAACATCTTCAACACAATCGTGAAGACAATGATTTCCACACAGTGCTGACACACATATTACCCACGGTAGGTACAAGTGAACAACAAGTCAATGTATATAGTTAATACTGTATATAGTGTATATATTTTTTATATAAAATAACAAAATATGGGACTATATTATATCATTTTCAGGAATACCTGTGCAATATAAACTAAACTTTAAAAAAGTATCCCAAGGAAATTAGCCAGTAATTATGCAACCATGAACAACATAGAAAAAGCGTACACAAGCGAAGAAAAACAAACTATAGAAAATCAATACATACAAAAAAAAAAAAAAAAAAGAAAGAAAGAATGAAAAAGTAAGAAAGAAAAAAGAGAGAAACAGAGTAAGATCACATAACAAACAAATGAAAATAAGTGTAAGTGTTACTACATATGCCAAAATACCACATAAACTACAAACAAAAAAGCAAATTGTTGTCTCCACCAGCAAGTGGCATGACACATCATCACTATCATCGACCGCAGCATATGTTAGGCCCGCAGTTATTACAATTATGTAACTACAAACGATTGCATTATGTTACACTTGCTACAATTATGTAACTACAAACGATATGTGACAATTATGTAACTCCATATTATAATTATGTAACGACAAACGATTGTATTATGTTACACTTGCTACAATTATGTAACTACAAACAATATGTACCATTTATGTAACAGTTGCATTAACAAGATGTAACTTTTACTACAATTATGTAACTACAAACGATATGTAACAATTATGTAATGACAAACGATTGCATTATGTTACACTTGCTACAATTATGTAACTACAAACAATATGTACCATTTATGTAACAGTTGCATTAACAAGATGTAACTTTTATGTAACTTTAACTACAATTATGTAACTACAAAC
Source organism: Coenobita brevimanus (assembly GCF_032717465.1). Taxonomy (NCBI): domain Eukaryota; kingdom Metazoa; phylum Arthropoda; class Malacostraca; order Decapoda; family Coenobitidae; genus Coenobita; species Coenobita brevimanus. The sequence continues at coordinate 15,242,579 of NC_137026.1, read as the reverse complement.
AATATGTACCATTTATGTAACAGTTGCATTAACAAGATGTAACTTTTATGTAACTTTAACTACAATTATGTAACTACAAACGATATGTAACAATTATGTAACGACAAACGATTGCATTATGTTACACTTTGCCAATTAACAGTTGCATTAACAAGATGTAACTTTTATGTACCATTTATGTAACAGTTGCATTAACAAGATGTAACTTTTATGTAACTTTAACTACAATTATAAGGCCAAGACACTTATGTAACAGTTGCATTAGCAAAATGTAACTACAATTATAAGGCCAACACATGTATGCATTTCACTACAAAAACCCAAGTACATACTGTATTACAGTTAAATAATTTACTTTAATACATTTATTCAAATATGTATACAACTTGTTTAAAATGTAATATTACTGAATAATCACTATTTACTATAAATATTAAATGTATACAATATTCATACAATTATGTTACTTTTACAATATTATGTATTTCATTTAATTAGCTTATAAGTTCATTATAATGTGTATATAATATGTATTAATATGTTAGGACTATTAACTGTCGATGGTACGCCATTTTTGCGTGACCGAGCAATGTATTGTAGTTACAAATCATAATAGATAGATAGATAAATAGATAGATAGACAGCTCTATGCAAGCCTGGGAATGGGAAATGAGCTTGCAAATTACACTGAGGAAAGCTGACGACAGTGGCCAGTAAGGAGATGATGCAGTTAGTTGTCAGCAATCCACCGGTGAACAAAGCCTTAGTTACCATACACACACATACACACATACTCACACACAGGCTTCTAAAACTTTCCACTCACAAGGAACACACGTGATACAACCCCTGCTACACCAGAATTTAGGAAAGAGAGCTCAGAAGGAGACAGGCCATAGAACAGGCAGGTCAGAAGGAGAAAGGGCTTAGCAACTTGAGAGAGAGACTGAGAGAGCAAGACAGGAGATAGCTAGCGGGACTCTTACTTTATACTTCGCTCTGTGTGAGAGACTTGTTAATATTTCCAAGACAAATAAAAATAGTCCCATACTATTCTTTACCTCTCCTGTCACTACATGACAAATGGGAAAGAAGATTATCTAGTTATAAGCTACTCAAATAAAACAACCGCTCGCCCACAAGTCTAATATATATAAAACTCAACTACAAGTAACCACAAAGGAGCTACAAAGTTTTTTATGACATCCCCACCATCCGCCCCTCTCCCGGTGATGACTCGAGGTGCCTGGAACCACTGTCTGACTCTCTTCTTCTTCATTTCTGCAACTTTCGCAGGACCTTTCCTCTAACTTTTGCTCTGTTGAGCACCACTTCTCCTCTAAACCTCACCTTCTTTTTCTAACGGAGACTCAGCTGTCTGAGGCAACTGACAGCAAACCCTTTTCTGTATCCTCCTACTTTATACTCATTTCAAAGCCAAAGGTGGCTGTTGTGTATATATACGCAACGACTTATCTTGCTCTCGTGTTCCTGAATTCTCTACACTCTGGCTTCAGCTTTCCCGTCATTCTCTGACTAAATATATCTGTGCTGTTTACTTATCCCCTAATTCTACTGACTATCAAAAATTCTTCGACTATCTTACTTCTACGATGGAACACATTCTATCCACTTCTCCTTTCTCTGAAATCTCCATTCTAGGAGATTTCAATGTTCACCACCACCTTTGGCTCTCCTCTCCTTTCACGGATCCACCTGGTGAACAAGCCTACATCTTTTCTATCCTTAATGACCTAGAGCAGCTTGTACAGCACCCTACCCGTATCCCTGACCGCCTTGGAGAGAGCTCCAACATACTTGACCTCTTCCTCACAACTAATCCTTCTGCTTACTCTGTTAATCTTTTCTCTCCTTTGGGCTCCTCCGATCACAACCTTATTACCTTAACCTGTCCTATCACTCCGGTATGGCCTGTGGACCCTCCAGGGAAACGTCGTCTGTGGCATTTTGGAGCCGCGGCCTGGGAGGCCCTCAGGCAGTACTTCTTTGATTTTCCCTGGAATGATTATTGCTTCCATGGCCGGGAGCCATCTGAGTGTGCCTTGCGCATTACAGAGGTTATTCTCTAGGGCATGGAAGCATACATTCCTTTCTCATATCCTTTGACTAACGCAAGAAAGCCTTGGTTTAATCACATTTGTTCTAATGCGGTCCGCAACAAGGAGAGGGCCTACAAAAGGTACCGGAGCCAACTCACCCCTGAATCGCATCATCTTTACATCTCTTGTAAAATCTGCTTCCAAGAGATTGGGTGTGCTAAGCTGACTCTGCTCTTTCTTTGCCCCTGCACAATTGTTGCCTCTATAGAGGGGTTTTATCCGCCCCTGTGTGGAGTACAACTCTCATGTGTGGGGAGGCTCCCCACATACAGCTCTTCTCAATAGGGTCGAGTCAAAGGCTTTTCGTCTCATTAACTCTCCTCCTCTTACTGACTCCCTTCAACCTCAGTCTCTTCGCCGCACTGTTGCATCTTTATCTCTTTTCTATTGCTACTTTAATGGTCACTGCTCCTCTGAACTGTCTGCTTGCATTCCTCCACCTCTACGACGGGTGCGTAGCACCCGTCTGGCAGCAAACTCTCATCCCTTTTCTGTCCAACTTTCTAATGCAAGAGTTAACCGTTACTCCCAGTCTTTCATTTATGCAACAGGTTAGCTCTGGAACTGTCTCCCTCTGTTTGTATTTCCTGCTGCCTATGATCTCCAGTCTTTCAAACGCAGTGTGTCCAGGCATCTCAAAATGATTGGATCTTGAATTTGGCTCTCTATTGTATCTTGTTTTTCTCTTGGAGGGAACTATTACTGCAGGCTCATGGCCTTTGGTTCCTTCTTCCTCGCATTAAAAAAAAAAAAAAAAAAAAAAGGTAGACCGGTTCTCTATGACCGTCCCCGATGTTTTGCAATTCTTACTCGTAATTGCCTCTTAGTCTGTCCAATATAAGACGCATTACAGCTATTACATTTATAATTATAGACAACAGGGGATTGCAGAGCGTCAGGGATTCGGGGCCGGATGCACTAACGCAGTTGCGGTCCCGTAACTCGCTACGGGCGGGGGAAAAGGGAGCGGCGTCGCATGTTGGCATGCACTAAACACTTTCGGAGACCTTACGGGAGCCGGAGTTAAGATCGCCGCTAAGGGTGGGCCTGAACACCCTAAACATCTCCGGTATCTTTCAGCCACTCGAAAATAAATTGAATTAAGCATTCTCTCGTGTAAACTAATTATTTCACTAAACTGGGTAGTCAATAGAGGTGCTGTACAACAATATACAGTACGCTGAATTGTACATTATGTAAATTAGTGGTTTCAGTATATAGTGTTCATTAGTGTTGTACTATTATATGCTTATTAGTGTTGTGTAGTACTATAAATTAGTGTTTTACAGTATTAACGTATGCTTTAGATTGGTAGAAAATATAGTGTGCTTTAATATAGTCTATTGTAGTGTACAGCAATGTTAGTGTGAAATAGTGCAAGGTGTAGTGCTGTAGTCGAGTAGTGCTGTTGTGCAATAGTGTACACCGTCAGGACAAGATCCTCTAGGAGAATAGCCTAATAGGTCAAGCCCCTAGAACAAAATCCCCTTTCTAATATAGTTTCAAGATGGGTTAGGTTAATTTAAAATCAAGGTTAGGTTATTTTTGATTGGGTTAATTTTTGTTAGGTTAGGTTTGTTTATTTGTGGACTGGATTATTGTAAGGTTAGCTTAGTTTAATTTGGGCTCATGTAAGGTTAGGTTAGTACTGGGTTAGGTTAGGTTAGTTTAAGAATTAGGTTAGGTTAAGTTAAAAGTTGGTTAGATTAGGTTTATTTTTGTTAGGTAAGATTTGTTTATTATTGGAATAAATAATGATAAGGTTAGCTATGTTAAACTTAGGCCAATTTAAGGTTAGGTGAGATCAGGTTAGTTTAAGAATTGGGTTAAGCTTTGGTTACTTTTAGCTTAAAACTTGATTATTTTTAATTTAGGTTATTTAAGTTAGGGTAGTTTATTACTAGAATGGAGTGGGTTAAAATTAGCTTAATTTATTAGGCTAGGCTAATTTAAGTTTAGGGTTATGTTGAGTTAGCATATGATAGTTGGTTGAAGAGGGCAAGGGAAATTTTGACATTTCAAGGAGGCAATTAATTAAAAAAAAAAAAAAAAGTCACAAAAGCCCGTTATGTTGGTTAGATTTGATGGTTTTTGGCTTTTGATTTGTGCCTTCTATGAGTAAGGACAAAATTTGGATCCTCAGACAATTGTTATGCCCACATAAAAGTACAAAATCTTAATACAAACAGAATAAACCAAAAATTTCCCTAAAACCACTAAATTCCATGCCATAAGAATTTAAGATTAACACGAGTATATATTTATTCAAAACTTCCAACGAGGGATGGAATCCCCTCTTGGAAGTTAGAAAGGAATTATTCAGCATTTTCTAGCAAAAGTGAGGAATGACTGAGAACAGTGTATATATGTGAATCTCAGACCAAGGTTAAGGTTAGATAAATTTAGCTTGTTAGTTCAGGTTAAGATAATTATTATTTTTTTTTTTTGCTGGCTTAGGTTAGCATGTTCTATGTGGCTCTTATGTTTGTTCAGCTAAGTTCTGTTAGGTTAGGTTATTTAGTTAGGTATGGTTAGGTTGTTAGTTAATGTTAGGTTGTTAAGTAAGGTCAAGTTGTTTGGTTACAGTTTGGTAAGGTTAGGCTGGTTGGCTTTGCTTAGGCTGTTCAGTTACCTTAGGTCGGGTTACTTTAGGTTGTTAGGTCAGGATAGGTTAGTGTTAAGCAAAAAAATAAATAAATAAAATAATAAACTACACAAATGTATTTGCTTTGCTGAAGCTTTTATCCCATGGTGCTTTTTCTAGGGTGCTTTTGTTCGACATAAAATGTCAGTTACAGCACTGTACAGTGTACAGCAGTGTCAGTTTAGTTTTGCACAACGCACTTTAATGTCGTAATAGTGTTGTACAGCTGAAATGTTAAATATAAGAGCAATTCAGTCTGTACAGTATACTGAAGGCATTTTAATGTACTCGTACATTATTGTATAACAGTAATGTACAGTACTGCTGCACAACATGCAACAGTAATTATGCTGGTAATAATGTGAGTAATGCTTTCTGCTCACTGCACTTCCTAAACTGAAAAACACTTCATATATTTCATTCAACCCTGTCCTCTGTTTTGTTTTAGTTCTTCTCAGCTGAGAGTCAGTGTCACCAAACACGATGATTGGCTGTAGCGTCCAGCCAGAGAAGCATCCTGCGTTGTGATTGGGCAAAGCGACCATCAGCTGAGCTGGGAAAAATTCCCCCAAACACAGCGAGTTTTCCCCTGCCCTTAGCCTTACAGTCACCTTACGATGGTGGGAGAAATGTTAGTACATAGCAAAACACCGACCATCGTACGGGGATCGTAGCGGCGGTGGCTTTACGGGAACCTTAACGGGACATGTTAGTGCATCCGTCCCTCGGTCTTTATGTTTGAACCATTGTCCGATGGTGTTGCTGGGCTTGAAAATTGTTCTAAGACATACTTCAGGGTAAAATTCCCTAACTAAACTTGATATATTATTACGTATGGAAAAACTATTTGGACCTAAAAATGGCAAGTGATTTGTTTGCTGTGAGTTTAGGAGTAGGTGGGTTACAGGTCTTATTTAGTTGTCTTCCCATATGGGTATGTGTGAAAGAAATTGGGAAACCATTAGAGAACAATGTTTTTGTAAGAAAATTCAATTCCGAATGTAAAGCAGAATAGGATGAACAGATATTATAAGCTCTGGTCATCAGGGTTGACACCAAATTGCATTTAAACTGAATTGGAATTGCTGAGTTGAATTTCGTGGTTAATCCTGTGAAAGTGGGTTTACGGTATACTGAAGTGGTGAAAGAATTAAGTAGTTTTTTGGACTAGTATATCAAGAAAGGGAAGTTTGTTGTTTTCTTCAATATCAGAAGTGAAATGAATGTTAGGATGCCTCAAGTTTAACCCAAGACGTCCCGTCGACGTATGGGTACGTTGCAACATTTTGCATTTGCCAGTCCCGTCGACGTACTGGTACGTTTTGCAGTTGCAAGGTCCCTAATTTGCACAATTTTCAATTTTCATGAGTGATTTTTCATACGTATACACGGGACACCTTCCTCTATTCCTCTACAAGATGCCAAGGAGGGACAATGCCTTACACCGCATAACCTCCTCCCCCTGCATGCCATTGTCTTGGCAATTCACCTGTTACCAGTGACCCGGCCAATAAAGACATTCAGGGCCAGAGTGATTCCCCAATCGATGACAATGTGGAGGACAAACTTTACATAACATTAGAGGAAGAAACAGTCAGAAATGGTGATCAGGTAATGTGGCAAAAGGAGATCAGGAATGGTGATGAGTTAGTGAGTGAAACAATGCTTATAATGCCTATATTACTGTTTGAAAACCAATATACTCTCATACTACATGTAAATTCGTACCAAATAAATAAATAAATATCGTTTAGGAGTGGTGTGGAATAGTTATCCTCCCATAGAACTCGTTTTCTTTGCAGCCAGCCTGATAGAAAACCCTGTAAGGTAAGGAGGTACTCCTACCTGTATTGAGTATTTTAAACCTCAGGTGAGCGATTTCTCTATGAATTTTCGATGTTTCTCACCAAAAGCGGAGGTTTTAGCCAAAAAAAAAAAAAATCCAAAAATGGTCGGGACTTGGGGGTGTCGGAGGTGCGAAAGTGGTCGGGACGTGACGGGTTAAATAGTTTTAAAAAATGGGGATGTGGTCTGGAGGACTAAACAATAAAAACGTATCGTTGATATATCTACGGTAAAGGAGAGGTTTGAAATGGGAGGGGCATTGCTGTAACCAGTTTGTCTCATGGTAACAAAAAAATGCGTTTGCTAAGCAGGGACCTAGGGGATTCCCCATCGCCACTCCATCAATTTGCTTATAAGATTTTCCGTTGAAAAGGAAAAGACAATCCTTAGAAGCGAGAGACAATAATTTGCGGATCTGGTTCATATTAAATCCATATATTATTTTCTCATGTTTAAACACTTGATTGGTGCAGATGTCTATAGTTTCATAAAGAGGAATATTAGTGAACAGAGACTTTATATCGAAAGAAGCCATAGTACAATGGTAAACATCATAGTTACAAATCTCCTTAGTGAAAGTAAATCAATCGACCGTATAGCAATTTTTAGTAATTGGGGTAATCATAGGTACAAGAAATTTAGATATGTTATAGCTAACAGTTCCAATGGCAGAGAGAATAGTTCTGACTGGACACTTCTGTTTATGGACTTTGGGGAGCCCATACATGGCTCCTGGTGTAGCGCCAGATAAGTATAATTTTGAGTACACTTCATTACTAATTACTCCATCAGACTTCAGTTTCTTTAATGTCTTGAAAAGTTTAAAAGATGATTCTATTATCATAAACCAGACAATATATATATATATATATATATGTATATATATATATATATATATATATATATATATATATATATATATATATATATATATATATATATATATATATATCACGGACTGAACAGGGTGGTACTCCCGAGGGGAATGGGAATGCTGGTGATAGGGAGAGCTGGAGCTCCTGTTTCACTGGTTATCTAACCATCCCTCTTTGCTGACCTTTTCAGTGTGACAGTAACATGGAGAGTAGACCAGCATACTCTCCCAAACATTTCCTCTATCTTATGCACTACACCAAATGCACTTTACATTTCACACAACGTATCCCACTACATTACAGGGGTTGGCGCCAGCAAGGACATGAGGCCAGAAAACTTTGCCTCCGCTTCCTAGTGGCGAACTTCTGGAGGGAGGCATGACAGGGGTTCCACCGGCATAGATCATGGGTCCAGGGGGATATGGGGCTCAGGCCTGTGCTAGAGGGTACAGGGCATTGCGGTTCCCAGGTTGAGCTTCCGCCCAATAGAGAGGGACCTGAACCTGGGAGTAGTGCCCCAGGAGGCTGCCCTACCAGTGGGTGTATAATGGTGGGACAGTTGCAGTGCCAAGGAGCGCTTGGAGGGTGTCCCTGCTGCTGTCCTGGCAGGGTACCCCGAGGCCACTACCACAGCCACTGGTAAGTTGGTGGGCTAGGGGTCCCAGATCCATTGCCTGAACCTGGAACTGTGCAGTGAGTGGGGCCTGTCGTATGTCTACCCCCCTTTATCAATACTGACTATGACAAAATACAAGAATAAGTTTCAAACCAAGCCTGAGGACAGTAAATTACCCAGGGGGATGAGGGTGGGTTCATGGAATGTGGGAAGTTTGAGGGGAAGAGCAGGGAAAGTCGTTGAGGCATTCAGTAGGAGGTGGGTGGATGTGGCATGTTTGCAGGAAGTCCGATACAGGGGTGGATCAGCCAGAAAGATTGTTGGGAAGGACTATTACTATAAGCTGTTTTGGCACGGGGGGACAGACGGATATAGGGATGTTGGTGTGATAGTTGCAGAGAAATCGGAGGAATATGTTATGAATGTTATGAGAGTAAGCGATAGGATATTGGTAGTGAAAATTCTGTTTGGTAGAAAGATAACTGCAATTATATCGGCATATGCTCCACAGGCAGGCTTGGATGAAGTAAAGAAAGATAGATTTTGGGATCATTTAATACGTGTAGTAGGTGGTATGCGGGATGATGAGAGAGTGGTTTTGGGAGGGGACTTAAATGGTCATGTAGGTGAAGCAGCACAAGGTTATGAAGGAGTACATGGGGGATGTGTGTATGGTATAAGGAATGCTGAAGGGGAAAGGATACTTGAGCTTGGGGAGGCAACAGACATGATTGCGTGTAACACATATTTTAGGAAGAGAGTAGGTTAATTACGTATAGTCTGGGGGTAATAGCAGTCAGATAGATTATTTTCTGGTTAGGAGGGCTGATAGGAGGTAAGTGAGGGATGATAAAGTTATAGGAAGTGAGGAGTGTGTGCTGCAGCACAAACTATTGATTTGTGATATGGTGCTTAAAGAACTAGTGATGAAATAGAGGACTTATTTACCCAGGAGGATATTATGGAAACTGAAAAACCAAGTAGTAAGGGATGCCTTCTATAGCGAGATGAGAAGAGTGGTGGCTGAACAGGAAGCCGTTGACAGAGACGTTAATGAACAGTACAGAGTCCTCAAGAACAATCTCTTGAGAGTCGCTGATGTAGTATGCAGTTGGACAAGAGGACCACCAAGACATAAAGTAACTTGGTGGTGGGATGAGGGTGTAGACGCTGCAGTTAAGTATAAGATAATCACATCCTTTATCGCTGAGTATGTGTAATCTAGTCTTATTTGTACAAGTACGTGATAATCAGACTCTGTATTTATAGGTATATGATAATCAAATCCTTTATGTATATGTATATAGTAATCAAATCATATACAAATATATTTATTAATATTAGAATGTGATACTTACGTGTTATTTGCTTTAGCAGTAAGTTTGTGGTCACCCCTTAGGGGATTGAGGCGTCTGTCAATAGATATATCGATAGACAGAATAAGTATGTTTCAAAACAAGGTCTTCCAGCAGCTTCATGCAGCCAATAACATGGCTCTTGTAATTCAGCAATAATGAAATACATTCTCTGCGTTTAAAAAATTGTCGGGAACATAGTAATGCCTAACACTGGCAATAGACAGTTTTTGCTTTTTTTCTTGCCTTATCGTAATGAAGTGAACTAATAGCATATATAAGGTGCTCCATATACAACACTTTACTCCCGTCCTGCAATGCAATTTCTCGTGAATTGTGAGGATGGTTCAGTCCACGTTATCAATGTCTGTTCATTATAATTTATTCATAACGTCCTTCCACCACCACACCCACACCAGCAGACTGACCTGTTCTTGACACACACAGGATACTGCCAGTTGAGTTCCTAGTGTAGTGCTATTTATGGATCACCCTGTATAAAGGCCTGCACAGCATAACTGATGCAATGTGTTGATGTGGATGCATGCAGATAGTACAGTAGTTTCAAATAATACAAACAAATGTGACACTGTCATCCTTTATTTATAATAAAGTCATTGTACATTTAATCGATATCTTGAAGCCTTAGACATTGATGTCTGCCTTATTTATTCGTTGATACAATGATGGCAACCTCAGTAAGGACAGCATTTAGTTTCATGTAGTAATAACCGTAAAATAAACAGTATTCCTTAAAGCATAAATAATAGCAATTTTGTGTTAATTTCTAAGCATCAGCTACTCTGAAAGAGCAAAAACCTATGTACTCTACAACCATGAGAAAAAATTCTCCAACACATCTCTGCTTGTTGTATCAATGGGAGCTATTTTTATGTGATAACAATATGAACCACACAACAAAAGTGTACGAGAAGGAAGCAGACTCTCTCGTTTGGGGAAGAATAAGAAATGTGGAAGTTGTTACATGAACTGTTTTTGTGCAACAACAATACGAAGCAAACAACAGATGAGAAGAAAAGATACTCTTTGTTGTTTGGGAAGGAATGAGGAATATGGAAGGTGTTACATGAACTTTGGGAGCTTTTTTGCTTTTGTATCCTGCAGTCAAAGAATAGTTTTGACAGGTATACCTTTCCCTCTAACAAACCACCTCGAAAGGACCAACAGATCTGTTTTTGCTTGCTTTCGTTTGTACTGTGATCACCAGTTATATCTGACAGTAGTAAAAAAACACAGAGCAAAACAGTGTGAGAAGAAAAGATAATCTCTGTTGTTTGTGGACGACTGAGAACTATGGAACGAAAAGCAAAACATTGGCAGAGGATTGTAGGCAAGGAGTTGCTCACAACGAGGATTTGCTCACAACTGAACCTTCATTTAAGTACATCATTATTACTTTCATCTATGCCATGTCATTCCGTTGATGTCGTAGATCATGACTATTGTATAAACATAGCTAAGTTCCTAAATGACTGCTCCCCTTTCCCCTTCTCCCCTTTCCCCTTCTCCCCTTTCCTCCCTGTTTTGTCTTTAAAAGATCGCTGGAATTATGTATCAACTTCGTACAAAACTAAGTATGCCAGGGAGAAACTGCAGCTCTTGAATACCATGTACTCTTAAATTATGGCGCCAGAGAAAGAGAGAGAGAGAGAGAGAGAGTGAGAGGGAGGGAGGGAGGGAGGGAGAGTCTTGCATTAGCGATACCAATGAGTTACAGCCTCAGTTTTCCTTGTGAAAGAATACACATTAACCTGAATTATTTATTGTTCAGCTTCGCACAAAACTGAGCTGGGCATAGAGAAACTACAACTGCCAAAGGCGATAGCCTCTTGAGTTATGGTTTTGCCCAAGAATTCCGCACTGGGAGTCATTACAACGCAGTCTGAGGTGTCTTCGTTCTTGTAACCTTCGATGTCCTCATTCCACTTTAGGTAGGAGACGCCGACTGCAGCTATGTGGAGAGAGAGAGAGAGAGAGAGAGAGAGAGAGAGAGAGAGAGAGAGATGAAGAGGAAGGATGAGGAAGAGACAGACAGACAGACAGACAGACAAAGATGGGGAAGAAAGAATAGAAGAGAGAGAGGAGGTGGATTAAAGAAGAAGAAGAAGACGGAGAGAGAGAGAGAGAGAGAGAGAGAGAGAGAGAGAGAGAGAATGGTTACTAATAATCTCCCAGATTTGTGTTTTCATATCCTATCAGTATACAGTTCTCCTCACAGAAGTTACACCAACAGTCCAGAGTCTCGGTATTTTCTTTCTTTTATTTTGTTGAGAGATGTTGGAGAGAGACGCCTTCACTTGATGGCACCGACATGACTGGGCAATTATACAAACATCTCTCAGGTTCTTCCCTATTCCCAGAAAGGAGGGTGGGGGACTGCAGAAAAGGGGCGACTTCGGCCTGCAGTTCAGTGGGTTTACGTTCAGATAACTTGGGACTGCAGCTGCTGCCACTGGAATGTGAAGGTTTGTCCTCCATGTGCTTGTGTTTCTAAAGAGAGTGCTTGTGGAGGCAAATCTTTGGTTCATTACGTTGATGCTCTTGTTGTTGCAGGTTTATCTGTATGTGAACCCAATAGCCAATTCAACCAGACGATCACATTCATCCTTTGTTGATGTCATGTTGAAAGACTATTTGTGTTGTAATAGTATGGTGCATGTGGTGTGTAAATGTGTTGTGGTGTGGTGGTTTGCACTGAGGGGTGGGCGTTGTGGATTGACAGTGAGGTATATTTTATGTTGGTGGTATAAGAAGGTAAAGGGATGGCTAGGTGCACGCATGTGGCTCTGGGTGTGGTAGTTTATGAAGAGTGTATGTCTGGTGATGATTCATGATGGATACTGTCTGTCTGGAGGTTTTCGACTGCTCTGGTGGCTGTTTATGTATGTGTTTGTGAAATGTGGTGTTCGATAAAGGAGGAGGAATGTTATTGGGGCCTTTTGTGTAGTGCTGGACAGTTTTTTGTTATACTGTTACTCTGTGGTGGGGGTCACGCAACATAAAGTTGCACGTGTGGGATGGGTCTTGAGATCAATCAATCCCCTGTGTCCCTCCCGTATTAATAGGATCCTTAGTTGAATTTATTTCTTATTTTAGTTATAAATTGTCTTGGACATCTTGTTATTATTCATAAGGTTTTGTTTTGCGCTTTTAAAACTTTTTTGTGCTTGCAGGAGCTGAGTTTACCCTATAGTAATTAAATGTCGTTTAATGAGTTGTTTATAGATTGTTTTAAGAAAATCCTTTTGACGTCCAAAGGTAGTGCTAGAGAGTGTTTTCAAGGCATCGTCTTTACTAGGTACATTTAAATGATGTTGCTTGTATGTTGAGAAAAGTTCATGTCTGTCCAAAGTAGAATAAGACCTAGAATAAGTGAGTGTGTTTGGTTAAAGAGTGTAATTTGGGGGTATGTTCAAGAATCATGTCTGTCTGAAGAGAAGAGGGTGGTTGTTGATTTAAGTGGTGAGGCAGTCATTCTGTTTTGTCTAAGTCACTGTTTTACTGAGAATATTTACAGTTGGGGCTGGTCTGCTAGATGATTCAGGTTGTGAAGCAGTAAATCTATTTTGTTTGAGCCAGGGTCCTAGGAAGTTTAAGTACTATTGGAGATGATGCACCGCTTGCTGAAGTTTTGGAGTGTTGTGGGGCATTTGCCAGATCATAATCTAGGTCAGTGTTATATCTGATGGAAGGGGGAGGGAGGTTAGTAGAGTGTGGAAGAAAAGATTGAAAGGTAAGTGTGAAAGAAACACCGTTTGCCTACATCCATACCAGATGTGTGCTACCTCGTGAGGGAGTTCTGCATCACTTTGACCCATAGAAGTTTTCGTATGCACCCACCTGCTTCCGTAAGGTCATTCGTATGGGTTTCAGTGATGCAAAAACTCCTGTCCTTCCCCGTAAGCTGCGCATCAAGAATTTGGTGTGGATATGGTCTTGGAGAGTGGTATTTCTTAGTATTGTCATAGTGCCTCGTTCAGGCATTACCGAACACTCCTACTTACACTTCTTACCAGCCAGGGAAGTACCAAGAGTTTGGACGTGACTGTAAATGCAACTGTACAGCTGAAATTTACTTATGAATTTTTTAAATCCCTTCATTGCAAGAAATCCTTGTCCATTACATGATTAAAAACTCTGATACAGTGTTCCTTATTTTTATGCTCATTATCAATGGTTTTATCTGTTATCCTTGCCAGTTTTTATGATCCCACAGTACTTGCTACCAAACCTTTACCTGAATCAAAGCATCCCAGCATTTAAATTCATCACAAACAAACTCTTAAAACAATTCACAAATTCCATCATCCAACAGTCTGCCACAACATCTTTCACTTGAAGAAATAAGTCAGTTTAATGCGTGTGTGAGGCAATATGAGTCAGTTCTACGGTGTACGTGGTAGGATGAGGGTGTATGAGTCAATGTGAGGGTGCATGAGTAAATATGATGGTGTATGAGTCAGTGTGAAGGTGTATGAGCCAATGCGAAGGTGTATGAGTAAGTATGATTGTGTATGAGCCAGTTTAAGGGTGTATGAAACAGTGTGTGGGTGTATGGGTCAGTTTGAGGGTGTATGAGTCAGTCTTAGGGTGTATGTGTCAGTGTGAGGTTGTAAGAGTCAGTGTGAAGATGTATGAGTGTGTGTAATGGAGTATGAGTCAGGGAGAGGGTGTTTGAGTAAGGGTGATGGTGCCTAAGTCAGTGTGAGAATGTATGAGTCAGTGTGAGGATGTATGAGTGTGTGATGGTGTATGAGTCAGTACGATGGTGTATGAGTCAGTACGATGGTGCATGAGTCAGTGTGAGGGTGTATGAGTGTGTGATGGTGTATGAGTCAGTGTGAAGGTGTATGAATCAGTGAGAGGGTATATGAGTCAGCACGATGGTGCATGAGTCAGTGAAGTGCCATTCCTCTATAGAAGTGTATAAAAAATTCAAGGAGACTCAGTCTCTCAAAACTCCATCATATTTCCACCCGTTCAACTAAGAAACAAACTCTTGCGGCAACACACGTCCCCCACCACGTACACTCTCACAAAGAAACTCACATATAACTCACAAACTCGCAAAGGAACTGACAAGCCCTGTCATTTCAAAAGGCGTAACACAAGCTCCAAGGGTAAGTTTCCAGCAACTTTGGAGATTTCGTAAAACATCCTTCTTTGCAATTTATTCTGCACATTGCACTTCAGCATGCTACGGATATAATCTGCACATAACACCTCAGTATCCAAGCGATTTATTCTGCACATAATCCCTCAGTATCCCAGCAATTTATTCTGCAAATAACACCTCAGTATCCCAGAGATTTATTTTGCACATAATCCCTCAGTATCCCAGAGATTTATTCTATATTCCAGCGACTTATTCTGCACATAATCCCTCAGTATTACAGAGATTTATTCTGCACATAACACCTCAGTATCCCAGAGATTTATTCTCTGCATAAAACCACAGTAGCCAAGCGATTTTTTCTGTACACTTCGCAAAGTACCTTGGTGATTAATTTTGCACATATCACCTCATTATTCCAGAGATATATTCTTTACACAATACCACAGTGTCGTACAGATGTATTCATGCTTGAAATGATGCAAAGCGTGTCGATATTAACCTGCCCCGTCCCGGAGACGTGAATTCACGTCCTTACATGATGTGCACTCATATCCTGGAGACGTAAATTAACGCGGCAACATTGCAAGGTCCCTAATTTGCACAATTTTCAATTTTCGCAAGTAATTTTTGGCACGTATACACGGGACACCTTCCTCTACAAGATGCCAGGCAGGGACAATGCCTTACCCAGCATGACCTCCTCCCCCCCCCCTGCATGACTTTTTCTCAGCAATTCACCTGTTATAAGTGACCTGGCCAGTAAAGCCATGTCATGCCACGGTACGAAATTCAGGGCCAGAGTGATCCCCCAATCGATGACAATGTGGAGGACAAACATTAGAGGAAGAAACAGTCAGAAATGATGATCAGGTAATGTGGCAAAAAAAAAGGTTAGGAATGGTGATGAGTTAGTGAGTGAAATAATGCTTATAATGCCTATATTACCGTTTGAAAACCAATATACTCTCGTACTAAATATAAATTCGTACCAAATAAATAAATAAATACCGTTTATGAGTGGTGTAGAATAGTTATCCTCCCATAGAACTCGTTTTCTTTGCAGCCAGCCTGATAGAAAACCCTGTAAGGTAAGGAGGTACTCCTACCTGGATCGAGTATTTTAAACCTCAGGTGAGTGATTTCTCTATGAATTTTCGATGTTTCTCACCAAAAGCGGATGTTTGAGCCAAAAAAAAAAAAAGGTCCAATAATGTCGGGACTGGGGCGTACCACTGCCCAGAAAAAGTCGGGATGGGGTGGGTTAAAAAGGAACAGATTGCCTTGAAGAGAGTATTAAATATATATATATATATATATATATATATATATATATATATATATATATATATAAGAGAATGTTAAAGGTATATAATATATATATATAAGAGCCTCTGTGGTACAGTGGTAGAGTAAGAGCCTCTGTGGTACGGTGGTAGAGTGTGGGTTTCGTACACGGGTGAACCAGGGTTTGTGCCTCGCCAAGATAATAAACTTTGGGAGTGTTCACTTGGCCATGTACTGTATTGGCGAACACAAGGGGTGCTGTGGTTGAACCAGTGTCGCTTACTATAAAGTATGCTTGCACCCAGTCGACTTGCACGGGCCGATTACACTTGGTTCACAGACTACACACACATCCATAGCCACTCCAACACTACAGTTACACTTACAAGCACTTCTCACCCTACAGACAGTCTCTACCAGACAGCCTAAGCCACTTAGTAGAGATACATTGGCTGTATTGTCCCGACTTTGGTCGGGACAAGCTGGTCCTGCAGTGGATACTCAAACAGCTGAATATATATATATATATATATATATATAAAACGGCCATACCACATTGAGTACACCACTTCCCATCCGATCAGCAAAGTTAAGCAACGTTGGGTCTGGTTAGTACTTAGATGGGTGACCGCCTGGGAACACCAGATGCTGTTGGCATAACGTTCTTCCTACGTGTCAGGTGGGGTTGGTGGAGGATTAGTGTCCCTCCCTGTAAAGCAATTAACTCTAAGCCCTTGGCCACCCCGTTTGGGACACATGGCATCTGGCAATGAATGAATGAATATATATATATATATATATATATATATATACAGTATATATATATATATATATATATATATATATATATATATATATATATATATATATATATATCATATATATCATCATCAGCCATTTGAGTATCCACTGCAGGACCGGCCTATCCCAGCCGAAGTCGGAATGATGCAGCCAATGCATCTCCACCAAGTGGCTTAGGCTGTCTGGCAGAGATTGTATGTAGGGTGAGATGTGCTTGTAAGTGTAATTATAGTGTTGGAGTGGCTTTGGATGTGTGTGTAGTCTGTGAACCAAGTGTAATCGGCCCTTGCAAGCCGACTGGGTGCAAGCATACTTTACAGTAAGTGACACTGGTTCAACCACAGCACCCCTTGTGTCCGCCAATGCAGTACATGGCCGGGTGAACACTCCCAAAGTTTATTACCCTGGCGGTGTGTGAACCCTGATCCACCCGTGTACGAAACACACACGCTACCACTGTACCACCGGGCGCCACGTTTCAGTAATATGCAAGTAACTTCTTTGGGTAGGTCCTTTGGTGTCTACAACCTTTAACGTATGGAAGTAAGATAAAAGTAAGACAATGATGATTAATACAAAATAAACAACCACCATCATCCCAATTACCATCACCTCCATCACCACCACCAACAAAACTACCAACCATTTTCTTCTGAATAAAATATTCTCTCCGTAGCATCAGTAAAGTAACATCGGACTGGAGAAATGCAACGCCCCCTCGCCTCCCCCCCTCTCTCTCCAGAGATATGGAACTCCATGGAAACGGCCCGCTGCATTTCTGCGGAATATGATATGTAATGTTATCGAAGAAAAATAATAAAAAACTAGAATGGCGCTCAATAGAGCGCATACCTCCGCCAAGGCCCAGCATGGAGCTGCAAAAAGACTACTCCCCTATAAAAGCATATTTAACCTGCCCCATCCCGACCACTTTTCCACCACTGACTCCCCCCAATCCCGACCATTTTTGGAAAAAATTTTATTTGGCTCAAACCTCCGCTTTTGGTGAGAAACATCGAAAATTCATAGAGATATCGCTCACCTGAGGTTTAAAATACTCGATCCAGGTACCAGTACCTCCCTACCTTACTGGGTTTTCTAACAGGCTGGCACCAAAGAAAACGAGTTCTATGGGAGGGTAACTATTTCACACCACTCATAAACAGTATTTCTTTACTTGGTACGAATATATATGTAGTACGAGAGTATATTGGTTTTCAAACAGTAATATAGGCATTATAAGCATTATTTCACTCACTAACTCATCACCATACCTGACTTTTTTTTGCCACATTACCTGATCATCATTTCTGACTGTTTCTTCCTCTAATCCTATGTAAAGTTTGTCCTCCACATTGTCATCGATTGGGGAATCACTCTGGCCCTGAATTTCGTACCGTGGCATGACATGGCTTTACTGGCCAGGTCACTGATAACAGGTGAATTGCTGAGACAATGGCATGCAGGGGGGGGGAGGAGGTCATGCTGGGTAAGGCATTGTCCCTGCCTGGCATTTTGTAGAGGAAGGTGTCCTGTGTATACGTACCAAAAATCACTCGCAAAAATTGAAAGTTGTGCAAATTAGGGACCTTGCAATTGATCGCATTTATGTACGTCGACGGGATTGGCAGTGACAAAACATGTGACCGTTAATTCACGTCGACAGGACGCCGTGTGTTAAATCTGTTAGATCCGGATTTTTTAATGGATCCGCACCAAACTGTACACATTCGTAGATATGAACATCCTAAATATGCCTGATTTTTTTTTTTTCATCAAGATCCATGCAATATTCACTGAAAAATTTATGAAAATATCGAAAAATGCCATATCTGGCAATGTTAAAGTTAAAAAAAAAAATGGATCCGCACCTTTATCCGATCCGCACCAAAATTTATTAGAGTCTGTTCTGGGCCAAGGCCCATTATTCTACTAAGTTTCGTGGAAATCCGTCCAGCAGTTTTTGTGTAATCTTGCCCACAAACCAACCAACCAACAAACAAAGAAACGGACAGGGGTGAAAACATAACCTCACTGGCAGAGTTAAAATTAAGTATGTTAAAATTGTGCACAAAAATTAATACCCCCACCCATAACTACGGATATATATTAATCATTCGTGGCAGTTTTCGAAGTGCTTAGCCTCAGCATTAAAGAGAAGAATTCGACCATAGCAATCACCCTAAAGTGCAGACTATATACAAGGTGTACATATATATATATATATAACATCACCGTTGTGGTGTGGATGTGATTGTGATAGGAAGCGTTATGAGGAACACACTGAGGTGGTTTGGCCATGTGGAGAGGATGGAGGGTGAAAGACTGACGAAGAGAGTGTATGTGAGTGAGGTGGAGGGGGGGAAGAGGGAGGGGGAGGCCAAGGATGAGATGGAGGGATGGGATGGAGAGGTATATGAGAGAGGGGAGTGTGAGTTGGAAGCAGGGCAGTGAAATGGCGGGGGACAGGGCGACCTGGAGGCGATTTGTTTGTGGCCACCCCAAACGGGATTGAGGCGTCGGGCAATAGATAGATAGATTGATCATCTCAACTCATCAGCCGTTTGAGTGTCCACTACAGGACCGGCCTATCTCGACCGAAGTGGGGACGATACAGCAAATGCACCTCAACCAAGTGGCTTAGGCTGTCTGGTAGAGACCATGTGTAGGGTGAGAAGTGCTTGTAATTGTAATTGTTGTGTTGAAGTGGCTTTGGATGTGTGTGTAGTCTGTGAACCAAGTGTATTCGGCCCTCGTAAGCTGACTGGGTGCAAACATACTTTACAGTGTGTGACACTGGTTCCACCACAGCACCCCTTGTGTCCGCCAATGCAGTACATGGCATGAAGAACGCTCCCAAAGTTTATTACCCTGGCGGGGCGCGAACCCTCGTTCTTCACTGTACGAAAACCCACACTTTACCACCGTGGCTCCATATATATATATATATATATATATATATATATATATATATATATATATATATATATATATATATATATATATATATATATATATATATATATATATATATATATATATATATATATATATGTGTGTGTGTGTGTGTAAAGAGAATGTCTGTCTGTTTTTTATGGAAATCGAGGGACATCCATTCAGTACTCTGATGGCAGCTCTAACAGGTGTAACTTATCTACGACGAGTTTAATTGCGTGCATTACGATTGCCTAAGTGACGCCCCTGATGGCCTAGATTAGAACTAATTAGATACTAATTACCTATACTTGGTGTGCAGCCACAATATGAAAGCCTCGCCATTATTAATGATTGCATATAAGGCATGTGTAATATCAACAAGATCTTAAGACCCTAAAGTAATTTCTTGTGTAACATCAACAAGGGATCTGAAGACAAAGATGTCGAAGAACTAATGTGTAAATTTTACTTTTGTCTTAACTGTATGCTTAATAACCATATTCCTTTTAGATCATAAGAGGGACCATAGCTATATATCTGAATAGGTACCGGTATAGCTTTAAAGCTTTCGTGGTTTTCTCTAAAACGTGTTGCAAAGAAAACACTGAGCAGATTTAAATTCGGTACTTTCCACTAGGCTAAATGGCAAAATATTAAGCCAGAATTATTCAGGAAACGTTTTTATCACAGGATTTTTAATGAAATACCTGTATCTCAAATGGTTTCTGAGGTGTTTCAATTTGAAATATGCAATTTTTTGAATGAAAATGAGTATATGGCCTTTAAAATTAGGTCGAGATCATTTATATTTGGCAGAAGGACTTCGTTCACCCTAGGGTACCTTCATGTAGAATATCATCAACATCGAAGCAAAAAAGTGCAAAGAAAAAAATACTACTACCGACGAAAACAAAAAGCTTCACCATTTATATGTCGAAGCTTAATAATGATCTCAACATGATGTAAACATTATAGTCAATCACCAGCGAGTTGTTTTTAACTTCTACTACCATATCATTATTAGCTACAACAGATGGGATGTTGGTAGGTGATGGCGACCATTATCCACTCACTTGATGAAGTTCTGCCTACTTCTTATTCTTTGTGTCTGCCTTCCTGTCATCCTGCTTTTCTCTTTCCTCCCCGTTACTTTTTATTACTCTTCTTTCAACTTCAGGTGTCTGCACTGAGTGACAAGGTAAATGGTTTCATGTAACCCAGGACGGCATTTATATCACTGGATGGTAACCATACACATGCAAGTTACGGGGTGAAGGAAAGTTTGTTATGGTGTCTGCTATAATGTGGACACAACTGCGGCATCTACGCAAGACCCAAACCTTCACACTTTTCCCAGCACCTCGCTCTGACAAGGCAGTGTTAACTACGAAGGAACATCAGTTAACTGCACGGGATGGCTCTGTAGGGGCGGTTGCTTACCTATAGTTGATGGGTCTGCTCAGTCACAGACTGGGTTTGATAAACAAATACAACAGGTCGGATGGTCGACAGATTTGTGTGGTAGGTAGGGGGGTTGGGTAGGTGGGCAGGGTTGAGTGGATGGGTGAATGTGGAGGACCAGGGTGGGTGGAGTGGGCGAGCGTGAGAGGGCGAGTTTATTAGGGCAGGGTGGGTGCGGTGGGTGGACAGGGTTGGGTGGGTTTGGTTGGGCAGTGTATTTGGATGAGTGGGTAGGCAGGATTGGTGGGTGAGTGTGATTGATTGAGTGTTCAAGGTGCGTGGGATTATAAATGGGTGGATGGGTAGAATCAGGGGGTTGGTGAGTGAGTACGGTAGATGGGAGAGTTGAGGTGGATAATGGGAAAGTAAGTCCATGGTAGAAATAGGTCCATGGGGAATAAATCTCGAGGGATATAGACCCAAGGAAGAACATAGGTTCAGTGAGCAATGTGGCATCCCGGGGTCTTGTCCACCGGGATTATGGCTATCTAGGGTCCCAGGCAATTCTGTTTCCACGACCATACAGTTTTACCCTGGCAATGCCAGGAACCCCTGCAAGTACAAAATAAACCGCTAAGGAAGATGTGCTACGAAGCCTTCTAGGCCAGTAAGAATGTCACGCATTGGCTCTTTCAGTAACAATCTCGCAGTGCAACTCACACACATTGTCACCAGCACTAACAAACCAGCTCGGTAATATCAGCCCCTTGACTCAATCATCAGCGGTGTTGATGCTGGAGTGAGTCGCCTTCATGTGAAGTCAGCTATATAAATGGTCGGCTTCTCTACCCAGTAATACAGTACAAATGTCTCTCACATCTCTCCCTATCCCATGAAAGGAGGATAGTGGACTGGAGGAATAGGGTAAAATCAGCTTGCAGTCAACATGGTTCACGTTCAAATGAACCTGAGCTTGCAGCTACTACTTCTCTCACAAACCAGCTCATAAACATCACCAACATTCACAAAATTCACAACGTGCCTTTTCTTAGCTCCACCATCATCACTCTCACAAACCAACCCAAAAACACTTACCAACACTCACAAACCAACTCACAAACATTATTACCAACACTCACAAACCAACTCACAAACATTATTACCAACACTCACAAACCAACTCACAAACATTATTACCAACACTCACCAACCAACTAACACGAGCAGTATTGCCAGCACTCAGAAACCAACTCACAAACACTTTTACCAACACTCACAAACCAACTCACAAACACTGTTAGCAACATTTACAAACCATCTCAGAAACATTATTACCAACACTCACAAACCAACTCACACACTTACTTAAACCTACTTAAAGCTGTCCTTCTACTACAGAAGACGACGGCTGCTATACTTACTACGGTATGTTGGTGTGTTTCTCTGTCTTTGGTGCCAACGTGTAAGACTGCTGCAGACCAATTCTGGATACACATACTTTGCCACGCAGTTGGTATGTCAAGTCTGGGTTTGATGGGAGAACTCTGTTTTGGTTGTGCCTCCTTTGTTTATGCCCTTCTCTGGACAAGTTCCAAGCTTCTTCTAGATGAATAGTTCCTTAGCTGCGTACGGCTCGCCATTGTTTTCTGTCAGAGGCATTGGTTTCGAGATCTTTTGGTATCATGTTGCACTTCTTCAGGGTTGTCCTTAAATGATCTTTATAGTTCTTCTTCTGTCCCCGTGGGTTGCGACGCGCTGCAGGGAGTTGGCCATATTGAACCTGGCGTGGAAGGTGGTGCTCAGGCATGCGGAACACGTGGCCGACCCATCAAAGCTGTTTTTATCCAGTATGGTTTCTATGCTGGTTGCCTTTGCCCGGTAAAGAATTTGCGAGTGAGGGACTTTATCCTGCTATGTGAGTCCTGGGATGCGCTGTAAGCATTGGATGTGAAAAGACTCAAGCTGTTTGATGTGGCGCTGGTAAGTAGTCCAGGATTCGGCACTGTATAAGAGGGTGGAGAGGCATACAGCTGTATAAACTGATAACTTTGTCTTGATTCTCAAGTTGGTGTTTTCAAAGACTGGATCTGAGAAGCCCAAAGAGACTGAGACGTGTTTGATTTGTGCAAGGAATTCTGCATTAATGTTATGTTTCTTAGTGAGCACATTTCCAAGGTTGGTAAAATTCTCTGTTTTACATTACCCTCATTAAACTGGAATGGAAGAGGCTCTGCTACGCTGATTCTCAGAGATATTTCTGTTTTATTGACATTTATTCGGAGGCCCATTGCATGATAAATGTTGGAAATGATGGAAAGAGACTGTTGTAGGGCTTCTGAGGTAGGTGCAAGGACAGCACAGTCATCAGCATATTGCAGCTGTAGGAAATGAGATATTTCAGTAGTGACTGTGGTTGAAGATGCCTGACATTAAAATAAGGTACCATCTAGACGGAATTGGATTTTTATTCCATCACCAAGGTTCATTTGCTGGTGGCTTAAAAGGGTGACTGCAACAAGATAGATGTTGCAAAAGACAGGAACCAGGACACATCTTTGCTTTTCTCCCACATCCACATTGAAGGATGCGAATTTGCTTCCGCCTATGGACACACGAGCGTTCATGTTGTCATGCAGACTCACAAACACTGTTAGCAACACTCACAAACCAACTCACAAGCACTGTTACCAACAACACTCACAAACCATCTCACAAACACTATTACCAACTCTCACAAACCATCTCACAAACACTATTACCAACACTCACAAACCATCTCACAAACACTATTACCAACACTCACAAACCATCTCACAAACACTATTACCAACACTCACAAACCAACTCACACGAGCACTATTGCCAGCACTCACAAACCAACTCACAAACACTATTCCCAACACTCACAAACCAGCTCACTAACATCAACACCACTCACAGACCAACTCACAAACTGCATAGTCCCAAGAGCGTAAAACAAACTCTCACCTCCATCAATACTCCCCCAAACCATCTCACAAACTACATAGTCTTATGACAGTGAAATAAAATGTTACCTTCATAAATACTCAAAAACACCATCACCAACACTTCCACAACTCACCAACACCAACAAACTCACAAAGCAACTCACAAACTCCATCGTCTCAAGAGCATGAAGCAACACTTATCATCAAAACTCTCAAAAACCAAGTCACAGACAGCACTTCCACAACTCACAACACCAACAAAGTCTGGCAAGGCATTTCACTCACAGGCCCCGTCGTTCCACACAATGGTTCCCTCGCTATCCTTGTCGTTGATGGGGAAGTGAGCACCGAAAGCGCCAGCAGTCTTGATCTGAGAGTGAAGCCACGACCATTCTGAGGCATCGCGAGGCTTGAACATGGTAGAGTGGAGGACCTGGGGGTTCAGAGTAGATTCAAAGTAAATAAGTGTAAGATAAGTATATAGGTGAATATGTAAATGAATTAATGACTGTCATTATCAATTGGTTGATAAATGAATATGTAAATGAATAAATAACTATCATCATAATCATAATCATCATTAGGCTTGAACGTAATAGAGCTGTGTTCCTTAGTGAATGAAAATGAAATATAATAGATAGGTCAATATGTATTACAAGAAACATCTTCCACCACCATCATCACAGCATCATCATCATCATCATCACCATCATCATTATCATCATCATTATCGTTATCATTAATACCATCATCATCATCATAGGTATCGTCATAATTACCATCATCCCCTTTACCTCCATCATCATTATTTTTGTTACCATCATCACAGTATGCATAATTACATACAAAGAGCATTAAAATGATAACAGACACTCTCACCTGACAATACTTATACCCATCGTCCCATGTAATCTTCTGGAACATACTGCCCGGCCTGTGGTGCACTAGCCGCCCGTTGTAGTCAGAGAAACCAGCTGAGCGATAGTCTGTGAAATGGAAAATGATTTTGCTGTTTCACTGGAATTATACAGGGCGGTCCATATATGACGCTCCTTATCTACTCTACCGGCCGATTCCTAGCGGGCATGTCTGAGTCAGCATAGTCAGCGACTACCCTGCAACATTCAATATTTTCTGCTCTCACTGCCACTCCCACACCCACATCAGCAGACAGCCAGCATAGTCAATGACTACCCTACAACACTTCATCATTTCCTGCTCCCACTGCCATTCGCACTCCCACAACAGCAGTCAGCATGATCAATGTCTATTCTACATCATTTAATAATTTCCTACCCCAGCTCCCACTCCCACGCCCACACCAGCAGACACTCAGCTTCATCAATGACTACCCTGCATGATTAATTTATTTTCTGCTCCCATTGCCATTCCCACGCCCTCTCTAGCAGAGAATCTACGTTATCAATTACTACCCTGCTTAATCTATCCATTTCCAGTTCTCTCACGCCCACACCAGCAAATCAAGCTGCGCCGCATCACATAAACTACTAACTGGTGCAGTAGTAGAGTAGTATTTTTAGACCACCCTGTACTTCTCAGTTTTGAATTATCATAGAAGTTTGACATCAGAACTGGCAAAATTTTTAAAAAATTATATCATTATAAACATCATCATCAGACCTGCTACTTATGATCTCTTGCACCGGGATTAAGGTGTCTGACTAGGCTATATATAGGCAGATAGACTTACCAAAGAGGCACTGATCATTGGCGCCAAGAGTGTATCCAACTTCACACTGGCAGACGAAGGCGTGACAGAAGGTGTGGTTGGTGGCGAGGAGGCACTGGACGTCCAGTATACACATATCTCCTACCTTGACCCCCTCTGATTGCAAGGTGATACAGAGTTACAAGAAAATCAGTAACAATAACGATAGTAATAATAACAGTGACAGCAACAACAGAAAAGGATAGGAGAGGAAGAGGAAGAAGAAGGTGATAATGATGATGATGATGACGAGTAATAATAATAATAATAATAATAATAAAAACTACTCACCTATTCTTACTGCGCTGCCACAATAAGGAAGCTCCGCCATATGGTATATAAGGTATGTGTACAATAAACAAGATCTGAAGACCCTAAGGTAACTTCTTGTGTAACATCAACAAGATCTGAAGACGACGGTATCGAAGAATGCATGTGTAAATTTTACGTTTGTCTCAATAGCTGACTAACTGTATGATTAACTGTAACCGTATTCCTTTCAGATGATAAGGGGAACCACAGCTATATATCTGAAAAGTTACAGCTTTAAACCTTTGGTGGTTTTCTCTAAAACGTGTACAAAGAAGACTGAGCAGATTGGAATTCGGTACTTTCAACAAGGATTAATGGTTATGTATTAAACCAAAATTATTCAGCAAACACTTTTATCACTGGATTTTCAACCAAATAGCTCCGTCTCAATAATTTTTTATTTCAATTTTAAGTATACAGTTTTTAGAACAAAAATGAGTATATGACCTTCAAAAACAGGTCAAGGTCATTTATGTCTGGCACAAGGACTTGCATTTCCCTAGGGTACCTTCATGTATAATACCATCAAGATCGAAGGAAAAAAAGTGCAAAGATGAAAAATAATAATACTGACAAAAACATGAAGCTTCGCCATTAATATGGTGAATCATACTACTACTACTACTACTACTACTACCACTACTACTACCACTACTACTACCACCACCACCACCACCACCACCACCACTACTACTACTACTACCACTAATAATAATAATAATAATAATGATCTATCTATCTATCTATTGCCAGATGCCATACTCCCATAAGGGGTGGCCATTTGACTTTGAGTTAGTTGTTTTACGGGGAGGGGCACTAACCCTCCACCAACCCACTTGTTGACACGTAGGGAGCACGTATGGTTTGGTTATATGGTTACCACCCAGCGTTGTAAATGGTTCCTTGACTTACAGGAAACCATTTGGCTTGTCACTCAATGTAAAGCCACCTGTAGAGGAAAGAAGAGCAATAAGAAGTGACAGGAAAGATGGGAGAAATAGGAAGAGAGGAGGGTAGGCACAGAAAAAAAAAAATAATAATAATAATAATAATATAACGGTGATGATGGTGATAAGAAGGGTTAGGTACATGCCCATCGACTGCAGGAATATGTCATTCACACTTCAAGTCGAGAACGATTTTCTTCATTTTTGTTTCTCCCACTTGATTCATTCAGCTTCAGAACGGCCATTAGCAGCAGAGGAGTAAAATGAAGGCTATATCTAACTCATCCGCATTGAAAAGTCTCTACTGAATTGAATAACATCGTTTGGTAGTGCTAACACACACACACACACACACACACACACACACACACACACACACACACACACATTGTTTTTTTTTTTTTTTTACATGACATTACAAGGCCAGCGGTCTCGTTTCCGTCCTTTAATAGCTGAAGGTTCGAAAGACGAGAGGCTGTAGGCCTTTCGCAGTGAGAGTGCTAGGGACTGACTGTGAGATACAGGTGGCGTCCTGGCATTGAACTCAAGTCAGTTTAAGTTAATAATCCTGTCGCTGTCCTGTTATCAATACCTCAGTATGCAATCAGCGGAATCTCGCAGTAAGGCGTTACATAGTCCAACACACTGTACATATGGAGACATGGCAGCATGTATGTTGTACAGGTTGAACACACACACACACACACACACACACACACACACACACACACACACACACACACACACACACACACACACACACACACACACACACACACACACACTCCATTCTGTTTGATAGTGTCTGGTTAACAGATGAAACATAGTAATGATCAGGAAACGACAACAACAACAATACTCATAACCACAAGAACACCAACTGCTAGGATATACTTTTTATATCATTCTTCCTACGTATGATCCGATTCCGTTTAGGAGACCACTCTAGTAGTTGCAGTTGTGTTGATCAACCCCAACCTGTCTGACCGAACAGACACATCAACCACAGGAAAGCAATCGCCCGTGTGGGGTTGTCCCTTGCAGTGAACAAATGTTCCCTTGCGGCTGACACCTAACCACAGCGAGGCGCTGGGAATAGTGTGAAGGCTTGCTTCACGGATGGACAGCGCATTTTCTTCTCAGTTAACGGGGGCATGATAGCAAGGTTCACTTCACCCCCTAATTCAGCTATATGGTTAGAACCCACTGTTGTAAATGGTTTCCTGAGTTACAGGAAGCCATTAGGCCTGTCACTCAGAGTGGCGCCACTTGAAGTGGAAAGAACAGGAATAAAAAGTGAAAGGAAGTTATGGGAGGAGGAAGAATAGAAGCGGAAGGACACAGAGATTGATTCAAAAAGGAAAGGAAGAAGACAGCACTACATTAAGCGAGTGAATGATGGTCGCCACCACCACCAATCACCCTCCTCCAGTAGTATAAGTGTTAATGTAAGCTTTCTCTAACTCCTATTTAAAAATATCGTTTCTAAACTAAATAAATTCCTCTGGAGACAGCAAGCATAAAATAAGTAAGAGGTCGTTATACTGAAGCTATATGTGTGATGTAGAGCAGATTTAGTACAGGTTATAATCTTTTTACCTTAACTTGCACTAAATTTTCGTCCTTTTGCAGCTTATTTCACGTAGAGCAGCGGCACATAAAGACAACGCTACGGCTATAATTCCATTCCATAGCACTTCTTAGTAACTACCATCATATCCTAGTGTCAGTCCATTTTTTAAGCTCAGCATTCATGTTGGAGAGATGACAGTTTTAGAGTAAACGAGTATAGCAAACAGGCTAACGAGTAGGCTATGTTTTCTACTTGGGCTGTGAATCACCAAAGCCGCATCATTGTGTGGGCAATGGATACAAACACAGATACAACACCTACTGTAGACTGTTTGTTTTCACTTGGCGGAGCAGAGCCACTCCCTTAAATACTAACTAGTGGTTGGAAGAAATTCGATTAGTTTAAGCTATCAGATAGAAATTAACCTCCTTGATTGCTAGTCAAATCGACCCTCCAGTGTGTCTATTAGGGTTAGACCTTTTTTACAGCCTTATGTTCCTCTACCTCAAGTCGATGAACTTTTGCTTAAAAACAAAGAAAACAGCTCTTTTTACTCTCAATTTTTTAAAAAAGGTCTCCCCGAAATTTAAAAAAAAAAAAATCGATTTTTGCAAGCGTATATTTACATATACAATAATAATGATAATAATTAAAAAAAAGAAAGTGCTTATACAAATGCATTAATACTTAAAATCACTGTTTATTACCTACAATAAATCTAAGTTGCAGTTTGGCTTTGTTTCTGCAGGCAGCATAAAGTTCCTGAATCATTTTGGTTGCATGTTCTGCACGCTGATTACTTCTTGGTATCTTGAGTAAAGATGGCTCCTGCTTCCAGTGATTCTGCAATGAGTTTTGTGCTTTTTTGTATGGTTTCAATATTTCTGACAAGTTCTTGAAGTCATGTTCATTGTACATCTGATTAGTAAACCAGTACTCTGCTCATTCGTACGAAATGAATCAGCATATTTTCTCCAAAGTCTTCCTTGTTGTAGGTATAAGAATGAATGCAAGGATAGCGAGAATTGCTTTTGATTTCCACCTTGCATTACTGATATTTGGAATTTTGTGAAAGTTAATCAAAGGAAAATGCCCTTTTTCTTCAAAGAATCTAAACACTCGTGTTAAATGGTACAAAAACTTCATGTCATCTCTCCATCCTGATTTATCGAGGATCTCTTCTCTTCCATTAACAAACTGTGATTTTAGTTTTTCATAATTCTTTATTAGTTGAGACACAAATGGATATTTGATGTTTGGAGAATTGGTGTTAGCGCCAAGTCCTTCGTCCATCACCAAACGGAGAATCCTGTCCAGAATGTGATGCTGACAACCGATAAATTGTAGTTTATTGAAACTCTTATCCGACAACATCTTTTGTAATCTGGCAACTCCACTCTTTTTCCCAGCGTTAATGCTAGTTGTATCAGCAATGATCATTTTCATTGCATGCCGTAAGTTGTGTTCATCAATAACTTTTGCAGTTCCTTCAGCAGTAGTTTCAGTCTTGCCATTTTCCATACGCAGTGCATCCAATTTTATTTCGACTCTTTCAGTTTTAAGCAGTACTACCTGGTACTCATTTTCATCTATCCACTTTCCATCGAAATTTAAACACCATGTTTCCTACTGTAACTTTTCAATCATTTCCTCCTTCAGTGTAGCAGCCTCTTTGTATTTTATAAATTGCTGCTTGACTTGGAGCTGGAATGTCAATACCATCATGTGAAAACCGTTAGCATATTTTTTATCTAGCTATCTATATATCTAGGCTGCTTCTCCCAAGGAAAGGAAGGTACCCAAGACAGGACGACACACTCCCAAGTTACTCATCCACTCAAACACGTTCATTCGCATCTTAGCCCCAAAGGGGAGAAGGGACAGATCCTCACCGCATCACACCGCACGAGGGTCAACTGCGCCATGCAATCAGTGACATCCGCAGCAGGGCCTAACAGCTGAGCTGGTTTACCCCTGCCACATCATAATGGACCCATCCCCTTACCCGCATCTGACCTGATCAGCTGATCAGACAAAATGCTGGAGAATATCCTCTCAGGACTGAGTCATCATTTATTCATTCACAATTTCTCTCAGTTCATTTCTATCACGCACAGCCACTCTTCCTTGCTCAACAGACATGCCTCTCGTGTCCAGTGCTCTCTTCACACTGTTCATCCATCCTATTTGTGGTCTTCCTCTCAGCCTTACACCTCTCACATCAGATCTGGTTATCTTTTTCACCAATCGCTTATTATCCATTCTCTCCATATGTCCAAACCGTCGCAACACCGTCTGCTCAACTCGATCAGCCATCTCTCAAACAACTCCAGTTCTCCTTCGCACTTCATCATATCTCACTCGATCCATACGCGTTACTCCACACATACTCCTTAGACACCTCATCCCCATTATATTCAAACTTTTCCTCTCTGCTACACCCATATTCCATGTGTCAGCCCCATACACCGCAGTCGGTACCACAACACCCTCATACAACCTTCTCTTTACATCCATTCTAAGCGAACGACATCTAAACACTTTTTTCATTCCTTCCAGCACCTTTCCTACTTCATTCACTCTAAACTTCACTTCTGTATATATTCTTCCATCCACAGCAACATGTGATCCTACATACTTAAAACACTCTACCTCCTCAAGCAACTCCCCATTCAAAACTATATTCATCCCCCTACCATCTACCAACCTCGCACCCTTCATCACTTTACTTTTATTCTCATTTACATTCAATTTCCTCCTTTCAGACACCCTTCCAAACTCCACTACCAACTGTCTCAATCTCCCCTCCGAATCAACCACCAGTGCAGTATCACCCGCAAACAACAGCTGCTTCAGATTCCACTCTCTACCATCGTATTCACCGGACTCAGACCTCCACCTAACAGTCTTGCATTTACCTCCCTTACAACACCATCCATATAAATATTAAACAACCATCCCTGCCGCAGCCCCACTCTTAAGGGAAACTAATCACACACAGTATTTCCCACTCTTTCACACACTCTACTATTTACATAAAACCTTTCACAAGTTTTAGTAACCTACCATCAAGTCCATACAATCTTAAAACAGTCCAAAAGCTTCCCTATCAGTTCTATCATACGTTTTTCTCTAAATCCATGAACGCCCAAAACACATCCTTACCTTTTACTAAATACTTTTCACACACCTGTCTCACAGCAAACAATTGATCCACGCATCCCCTCCCTCTCATAAAGCCACACTGCTTATCACCAATCACTCCCTCTGTACCCTCTCTAACTCTCTCCATACACCTTACC
This sequence comes from Coenobita brevimanus, assembly GCF_032717465.1. Taxonomy (NCBI): domain Eukaryota; kingdom Metazoa; phylum Arthropoda; class Malacostraca; order Decapoda; family Coenobitidae; genus Coenobita; species Coenobita brevimanus. Next base: position 15,210,732 of record NC_137026.1, on the reverse strand, counting down.
TACAACATTCAACAGACTTATACCCCTAAAGCTAGTACATTCATACTTATCACCCTTATACTGATACAACGGGACCACACAAGCACTTGCCCAGTCAATTGGCACCATACCTTTCACAAATCACACATTCAGCAATCTTACTAACCAGTCAACAATAGTCGCTCCACCACCCTTCAGGCATGCCACAGCACACCCATCGAAATCTGGAGCTTTCCCCCCTTTTCATCTCCTTTACTGCCTCCTGCACTTCCTCCATCGTCATCAAAGAAGCCTTCGACTCTCCCAACACATTTGTTCCTTGCACCCTTCCATCTGTCACAATATCAGCTTCCCTTTCCTCCTCTACATTTAACAATTTTTCAAAATACTCCGCCCATCTCTTCCTTACTGCAACCATCTCAGTTAACTTCCTTCCATCCTCTGCTTTTACTCGCTCTTCCATCCCAAACTCTCTCATTGGCACACTTTTCACCTCCTTCCAAAACATTTTCTTATTCTGTTGAAAATTCTCAGTCAACCGCCTACCCCACCTCCTATCTGCTGCCACTTTAGCATCACGCACGGCCCTTCTCGTCCTATTCCTCTTTTCCTTATACCTCTCATATGGCACCTCATCCTTCCTCTGCAGCCACACTTCATGTGCACATTTCTTCTCAGCCACAGCCATACCATTCACTTCCCTTTCTTACACCACCACCCACTCGTCTCACACCACACACCTCTTCCGCATGCCTCATCACAGCAATCTTAAACAACTGCCATTCCTCCTCCACACTACCATTCTCCTGATCTTTCACTGCATTCCACCACGTTTCAATTTCTCCTGATACTCTATCATTTTTCTCTCTTCTATCCAACTCACTCACTTTCAAAACCTCCATGCCACACCTAACTCTCCCAGCTCTCATCCATCTCTTACCCACTCTCAACTTTGCCTCCACCAGGTAATAGTCAGACATACCTCCACCCTGCCCTCTCAAAACTCTCACATCCAACAATCTTCCTATTGCATTCCTGGACACAACCACATAGTCCATCAATGCTCAGTCAACAACCTTCCACCCTCCTGTCTCACCCATGTATACTTATAAATATCTTTCTTCTCAAACAAAGTATTTCCAATCACCATCTCTCGCTCAACGCACATCCCTATCAGTCGTTCTCCATTTTCATTTCTTCCAGGCACACCATGCATACCAACTACACCTTCAATTGCTACATTTCCCACTCTGGCATTGAGATCACCCATCGTTACCACAGTTACATTCGCTCCAAAGCTCTGCAGACACTCATCACCATCATTCCAGACAGACTCCCTCTCTTCTTTCACTACCAGGCCCATAGCCTATTCACTCACAAATACCCACAACTCACGTTCAAAGTTTGCTTTCACCAAAATCAGTCTCGATGACACTTCCTTCCATTCACTCACACACTGCTGTACTTCTGGGCTCACTAACAAGGCCACACCTTCTCTTGCCCTTAATCAACACCAGACAATCTTCCATTCACACTTCCAGACTTAGACTCACCTTTCCCTTTCATCTTTGTTTCACTCAAAGCTAACACATCCAACTTTCTTCCCACTAACATTCTCCCAGTCGCCTCCCTTTTAACCTCAATCGTATTTCTTTCATGCACATTCATAGACCCAATCTTCAGGACACGGGGAGAACTCAATCTCCCATGCCTTCCTATTGCCTGTATCTTTTTAGGAACTAAAAACCAGAGGAAGGGGTCCCTAGTCCCCTCACCCCACCCCTTTTAGTCTCCTTGTACGACTCGCAGGGAATACGGTTGCAGAATTCTTCCTAACACAACCTGGCCGCAGAGTAGTAGTACCACCCCCATAGTGCGGCCAGATTCTGCCCCCCCCGCCACAGGGGATGTCACCAAGTTAGTTGCAACCTTACTTCTGTTGGGTTTTCTGGTTGGTGGATGATTACTCTCATCTTCATTCGCTGTCATCAGATTCAGTGCAACTACAACTAGATGAAAGATCGTAAGATGTTGATGGTTATATAGGTTCCTCAGACAGTTTTCGTCTTTTTGAGCACCCCATTTCTCTTTTGCTTTGCACTTGTAGGTGGTAGAGTTGTTTATCTTCAGTGGATAACCATTGACCCTTTACTTTTGTGATATCAAAAAGTTTATTTAGGGCATCATATTTTCTTCTCTTGACACATTCATCGTAAGATTTTAGCACCTTGTCAAGCTTTGCTTGTTTTGTTTGATCTGACACATGTGGAAAGCTCAGTTTATTCTCCCATAATTTTGTAACTTCTTTGGAAATTTCAACCATTCGTTCTTTTCTTAATTTGATTTTTGCTCCAAGAAACTAGTATCGTCCAACAACTTGCATTTGGTTTGGCATTCTGCATTTTTTCTTTTAATGATTATTCTAAAGGCACAATTCCTGTTCTTCTATGTGACTGCTGGAACTGCACCAAATTATTAGTCTAGACATCCTTGTTTTTCTGTTCGATTGTATCACTTCTTTTGTGCGACATCATGCTTATCTGAAAAACAAAAGTATTTAATATATAACAGTAACACACTAAGCAATTATTTTGCTGACTGTTCACCTGCAAACTGCGAAGATAACTGTTAGATGCTGAAAACTGCGTCCCGTTTTATAATATTTAGATTATTCTAGAATGTTCTAAACAATGTTAAACCATACTAGAACGTTACAAACTGTTCTAGACATTCTGAACAGTTCAAAAGTCTTCTGTGCATGTCTATAAAGTTATAAAAAAAAATTATATAGAGATTAAGAAAGTGATAAAATTTGCATGTAGTGACGTTAAATATACGGTAATCCATTTTTTTTTTTTAATTTGGGGGTGATTTTTTTTTCACTGATAGGAATAAGGGCATTTTTCTTTGTTTTTAAACAAAAGTTCATCAGTTTATGATACATGCTACCTTTTACCTGAAAAAAAAAAAAATCAAAAAGTTATAACCCTAGTGTCCATACTTGACCTGAGCTGAAAGGGGTTAGGGGTCTTCGTCAGTTTAGAACACCGCACTATAGCCAAATCAACCATCCTGCCTAACTACACTTGGACATCCACTGAGGTGATAGGGGTCAGGGATCTTCGTCAGGTTAGAATACAGTAATGATATACTTACTAAGTTTACATCCATCATCATCGTCTTCTGTGTAGGAATTGCAAACGCATGTAGAGGTGATGGAGTTACACACAGTGTATGGAGTCACGTTACTGCATTCCACATCTGTGCTGCACCTTTCACCCTTGTATGCGCAATCTGCTAGGAGAAGAATGTGATGATGATGTTGATGATGATGATGCACCTTTCCATCCATCCATCCATTGCCAGACGCCATGTATCCCAAACGGGGTGGTCAAGGGCTTAGAGTTAATTGTTTTACAGGGAGGGGCACTAATCCTCCACCAACCCCACTTGACACGTAGGGATGCCCACAGCATCTGGTGTTCCCAGGCGGTCACCCATCCAAGTACTAACCAGACCCAACGTTGCTTAACTTCGCTGATCGGACGGGAAGCGGTGTACTCAACGTGGCATGGCCGTTGGCCTAAAAGAAGGAGGATCGATGTCGGGGTACAGGTTTGAACCCCATTCAGGTGTGATTGAGTCTCAGGCAGCTCCACTAACATATATTTACTGTACGAGGGTCAGTAAGGCAGCCAAACTTCCCTATAACGTAATTCACAACAGTCGATTTTACTTCCAGGTCCCAAGTCACTTCTCATTCCTTTACTGGTAATCTGGGGGAGGGAGGTTTCTCTCCCTCGCTCTCTCTCTCTCTCTCTCTCTCTCTCTCTCTCTCTCTCTCTCTCTCTCTCTCTCTCTCTCTGTATATGTATGTATGTATAAGCCTTTCTATCTCCCTATAACTATCCACCTATATCTATCTGTCTGTCTGTTTGGCCTTCCGTCTGTCTGTCTGTATGTCTATCTATCTATCCATTTATCTATCTGTCTATCTAACGATCTACGGTATCTATCTACCTGTCTCTCTATCAATCTATTTATCTGTCTGACTGTCTATCTATTGATATACAGGTATCTGTCTATCTATGTATTTATAGCCAGACGCCTTTAACCCGAAAGAGATTGCCACGAACATCTCACCGTCTGTTTATCTATCTCTGTCTATCTATCTGTCAATAGACAGACGCTTTAAAAGCAGAAGGGATGGCCGATAGACCACCTCCTTGTCACCCTGTCCTCTGTCATCAGGCTGACCTTTCTCCAGCTTATACCACCCCACAAATATATATATATATATATATATATATATATATATATATATATATGTATATATATATATATATATATATATATATATATGCGAGGAAAAACTACCCTTCGAGGGAGTCACAATAAATTCCAATGCATTTTACAATCCAGTCTATTCCTCTTCTGCTCCATGAGGAGCGAAGGCGCCCTGGGTATGGTTATTCAGTCCAGACTTTACTGTGAGCGAACTAACTTGCTTTAAACTTAACTTGGTTCAGATATTCACCTTATTGTAGCCTGTTTTACATAGCTCAGTGGCAATCCTTTCCATATCACACTCATGATTTTTTTTTCAATGCAAGGATGAGCGAACCAAGTCCAGAAACCTGAAGATTGTTCCCTCCAAGAAAATATAAATACCATGTTCACTCTCATCTTAAATGTCAGGACCCCGGGGTCCTACGCTCCTCGTGGGGTAATGTAGGGTTGGATGATGGATGGATGGATGGATAGCCAAAGTCAAGATCTGTTCACATCGAGATGCTTGGACACATTGTGTTTAATAAACTGGATGTCATAGGCAGAGGGAAATAAAGACAGATGAAGGTAGTTCCATAGCTGACCTGGTGCATCATGTTCTAGTGTTACTGTAGGGTCGTGTACTTCAACCTGAAATATTGAAGTGGGATCCAGATCCCCAAATACTGACAATGATTTTTGAAGTATTTAACAACGATGTAACATAATTATATGGCCTTAATAAATGGTTGCCGACTGCTGTCTGTAGCATGGGATGCAGGCGGACCATACGTAATACCACAAAACTGAGCGCCCAAAATTAGGGATCTGCACTCCACATCACGAATTATGGTTTAAACATACAAACTTTAATCTCCTCTTCAAAATCTGACACTTTTAGGCCAAGTTAGAGTGAAAGGAGTATAGTAACACTTTCCCAAGTAGCATTATGGGAGCACTAATTTACATCAAGCCATAGGATATCAACCCAAATAGACCACATTCGGTTGGAGCGTCTTAACCCTCTAGGTCACCGGGTTTTTATTTGTTGCTTATGCGGTTATCATCAGGGAAGTAAAAACCCATCATGAGAAATTATTTCCATGAAAGTACAGGATTTCTCAGCTAGTGCATGATGGGCACGTTTTTAGAGTTTAAGCTTTGTTGTTGTTGTTACTAGAAGTAGTAGTAGTAGTAGTAGCAATAGTCGTAGTCGTAGTAGTATTAGTATTAGTATTAGTTGTAGCAGTATCAATAGTCGTAGTCGTAGTAGTAGTAGCAGCAGTGGTAATAGTATAATCAACGTCTTTGTCATCATTATTTTATTATTACCGGTAATAGTATTATTATTTTTATTATTATTATTATTATTATTAATTACGGCGGATGTATTTGAATAACGCTCCACCAGAAACTCGTCGGACGGAACCTTATGTGTTGTGGCTCAGTCTACTGGTGTGGGTCGTGATTCGGCAGCTGGGGTAGGATATAAATAAATGATACAGAGTAACTATTAATGACTCTTGACTGTCTGCTGGTGTGGGTCGGGTGTGGAAGAGGAAATAGCAAATGAGTAAATAATGCTGCGTAGACCCTGCTAACGGGGACTATGCCATGCCCACAATTCACGAGATGTAACTACAGGCGTGGAAGAGGAAAGTTATACACATGGATCACCCTTGATGTTTGACAGAAAGATAAGTGGAAGATAAATAGGCATATAAGTGGAAGACAGACAGATAGACAGACACACTGACGATACAGATAGGTTGACAGATTATAGATGCAGAAAGATAGACAGAGAGATAGACACAGATTCGCGGATATTAGTATTAGACAGAGATAGTTACAAAAACAGGCAGACAGATAGATAGATAAATAGACAGACTGGTTGACCGATTGACATAGACAGAGACAGATAGTTATATACATATAGTTCGTTACTTACCTGCACAGTAGAAGGTGTAACGGGGATCTGCTGTGTAACCAGAGATAGTTGAGAAGACGGTACATTGAAACCCGACGTCTGCTGAGGCCACACTGTACCCTACACAGCCTGACGGTGTACACAATGCACCGCACTGCATTCTGCTACCAACCTGCATCCACAACACATCAACATATAGTGCGTTTACTCTTAACCTGACAGAGATAGCTAACTCCTTCCACCTCTAATGCTGGCCAGGTGATGTCAGACTGGAGGACTGACCTTGCTATTAATCATGGAAACTCATTCCTGCCTCATAACCAAAGCCCACCAGCTGCCAAGCAACCACAGCGTAGTATTAAAGTTGTCACAGCAGATCAGGTCTTTCACAATAAAGCAGCTGAAGTCCTTCCCAGCTATTTTTACTTGATAATTAAGTTACTTTATTTAAATTAAGTGAGAATAATCGATGTGTGGGGCTAGATATATGCCCGAGGCTTCTTTGCACCTATTCTTTAGCGATTTTGTTTTTTCAATATCCGGTTAATAATAAGAGTACGTCACTTATGTAGAGCATGGCAATGTTTGAAGGATATATGTAACACAGAATAGGACAGTAAGGTATAATAAAGAAAAAAAAATCGTGTAGGAAAAGGTGTTAAGGAGATATCCTAACCTACCAGAATACGGGCCACGACATTTTTTAATACAGGGAGGCTGTCATAAGCTAAAGAAAATCGTCTGATGGGACTAGAACGAAAAAAAAAAAAATGTCGTCAAGTTGAGCATGTTAAAGAAGCTTTTATAATCCAAACCCATATATAAATACAGTATATATATATATATATATATATATATATATATATATATATATATATATATATATATATAAATACAGTATATATATATATATATATATATATATATATATATATTGGGGTAGGTGGGGGCACTCTGTAGTGCTGCTCTCGGGTGTCTGCCCTGTCCTCTCCTCCATCCTTCTTTCCTTCCATCTTCATCTATCTTTCTTTCCTTCATTCTTTCCCCGTCCTTCTGCCTACAGGTGACTTTACACTCCCTCTTGTGTCTTTCATACCTCCATTCTTTCCACTTCCTTCTGCATATGGGTGACTTTACACTGAGTGACAAGCCAAATGGTTTCCTGTACACCAGGAAACCATGTACTACGCTGGGTGGTAACCATATAACCAAATTTTGGCGCCTGGTGGTTTAGTGGGTAATTATTGTGCTCCAATCGGATTGAGCCGGTGAAGGTTTATATCCAAGGGATGGTTGGGGTTTATTGCTCACATAATGCCACTCAGGGATGTGAGGTTGGTCACTCTCATCTTAAATGCCAGGACCAACTGCCTAGCCCCGGGCTCCTACGCTCCTCATGGGGCAACGTAGGATTGGATGATGGATGGATATATATATATATATATATATATATATATATATATATATATATATATATCTCATCAGTTTTATTATATATATATATATATATATATATATATATATATATATTTTTTTTAATGTTGCAACTCGGTGTAAATATAATCCTAAAATTTCGTCCTTTTGTATCTTCTTTCATGCAGCTCGGTAGCAGGAAAGGACAAAGCTACGGTTCTACATCCAGTTCTGAGTACTTCGTGAAAAGCACCATAACCGAGTGTTTTCTAATGTTGCAACTCGGTGTAAATATAATCCTAAATTTTCGTCCTTTTGTAACTTCTTTCACGCAGCTCAGTAGCAGGAAAGTACAAAGCTACGGCTCTATACATCCAGTTCTGAGTACCTCGTGAATAGCACCATAATCGAGTGTTTTCTAATGTTGCAACTCGGTAGTTAAGATGGATAGATTGAAATTTTAGGTCGTTAGAACAAAGTCCGTATAGTCCAGTACTGAAATAAACCGTTATGGAAAATGTGTTAGGCAATTTCTTAAGCTGATGACAACTCGTCCACAAATGTATTCAGAATTAACCGTTAGATGGGACAGCGCCGGTAGGAGAGGTTCTGTTCATCCGTCTTTTACTAATGATTTTCGAAAGCAAGGTGTTTCACACAACAACCACCTTGTTATACCACACGACACAAAATCGCCCTTCCACATCAGACCACACCGTACCACACAACATACCACCCTTTCTCACCACACTTTACAACATTACCCTCCCACACCACAAAACACGACACCACACATCATACCACCCTCTCACACCACACTACACAAAATCATCCTCGCACAGGACACCGCACGACACCACATGAAACAACAACACACCATACCATACCATCTCTTACAGCGCACCTCACAAAATCACCCTCCCACACCACACCGTGTCACACAACACGGCACAGCACCAACGACCCTCTTACACCACACCAAACAGTCCCCCTTCCACACCACACCACACCTTGCGCATTAACTAATGGATCCAAGAGATTCCGCATCCAGTGCTAATGCAATTGTTAAATTGTAGTGAGCACGATTCCCCTAGGGCTAACCATTTGCCTTTCGTCCTGAATTTCTCAGTGTCTATTTGTTGTCCGACACTTGACACCGTAAGGGGTGGCCACAGACAAATAGCTTGCACGTCGCTCTGTCCTTTGCCATTCGGCTCCCTTCCCTCCAAGGCACACCTCCTCTAGAATACATCTTTCCATCCCGTTCCTCCATCTCATCCTTGGTCTCCCCGACCTCCTCTACTCCCCACCTCACTCATATGCACTTTTCTAGTCAGTCTTTCATTCGCTATCCACTCTACGTAGGCAAACACAATGTTCATGGCAGAATAAACTTGTAAGAAGAAATATTCAGCTGAGGAGAATACGATGGCCAAATAAACTGAATTATTTGCCTTCTTAGAGACCACGATATCTCCTTGAGGTGTCCACGTTCCTTTGTTCCTGAATGTCTTGGTGTCCAGTGCATCAGCCGTGTCCAGTAGCCAGACAGCCGCCAAGAGCACCGCCATCCTCCAGTACACCCAATAGCGCTCATTCTTCACCTGAGGGTAGAACATTCAGTTATAGTTCATTTATCATTGTTCTTTCACCTTAACTTGGCCCAGATTTTCGTCCTTTTGCTGATTATTTCCCGTATTTCAGTGAAAGAAAAAGACAATTCTGGAACTGTACATACTTCCAATAGTAATTATTCATACGTAGAGCCATATTATAGTAGTTAATTTATTGCAGTAACTCAGGATTCAAGACGGAGATGGCAATTTTAGGTCAGGTTAATGTGAAAAGAGAATTAAAATTTCAAAAACAGAGAGTGTAATATTCTCGTAATTTTAATATCGTGTTCATTTACCTATTGCCACTCTAACCCTCTTTTCATTTGACAATAAAATATTCACACAGCTTTTGTTCATGAATTACTTGTCCAGTACATCTATAGTGTCCAGTACTCACACAGACACCATTATTATCAACACTAAAGACCCTCACCTTAACCTGGCCTAGATTATTGGTATGTTGCAACTCAGTTCCTGTAGCTTATTTATTGACACAAAAACAATAGTTGTCCACATCCTTTTCTTTGCATTTATTCGTGGCTAGCATCTTGTTATAGTGTTAACCTATTGTTACAGCTCGTCATGAAAGAGAGAGAGAGAGAGAGAGAGAGAGAGAGAGTCATGGAAAAGTTAGTATCTAAAAGATCCTATAGTCCATAGCGAGATGACCCTTGGTATCATTTGGGAATGCACACCCACTACACAAGCATTGTACTGTCAGTATGATCCTACCAAGGCTTCTGTGAAACTGCGCTACTGTATTGGTATTAATAATGTCCATGAGGAATCTGTTCCAGGTGAAGCAGACCTTGAACTTGGAAAAGTTTTCACAAATCCTGATGTTAAATCATTTATTTTCAAAGTTCTAACCCTAGTTGCTTGTTGAATCCATGCTGAGAGTAAATAACTTTGTATTGTGAAGACTGTCACATTCATTCAGTATTCTAAAGCTTTCAGTGATCGGACTCCATAGTCTAAGATTATTTTGATGACAGTCATAGAGCTCTAATTCTATATCCTATTCTGAGATACAGAATAAGCTTTCATAAGTGCAGGTTAGCAACACTGCATACCAAACCCCAGCAGCGGCCGTATTAAAGAGTTACACAGTGTACGAATTCTCTCCTTATTCGTATTATCAATGAAACTGCCCCTAGATGTAGCATAGCAACCTCTGATTTTTTTTCTCTGCTTTGATGCACTGTCTGGACAATTTTAGGTCACTACTGATCAGTACAACCTGAAGCGGTGGCGTCTTCGTCGTGGGTCTACCCCCCACAGGCTGTCGAAGAGAAGAGGAGGACAGCATGGGGGCCAAACCACCGCAAACTCCCCCGGCCCCTCACGGGGCTCGAGTACCTGGGAGTGGCTTCGGTCGCCCGGGCAAGTACCACATCTCCCAACACAACACACACAACACCGTTTTTTCTACACCGAGAAATGACTCCCCGGCTGTCATTTCTCGACGACTTCTTCTAGCCGGGGACATTGAGAGCAATGCAGGACCCACCAACAAATACAAATGTCCAACATGCTCAAAACCTATCACATCGAGCCGACAGACAAAGGGTTCAGTTCAGTGCAATTCCGGCAAGAACTGGACCCATTACACCTGCACAACACTTGCATCCAGAAAACATTACACAAACATCTGGACCTGCTCCTTATGCTCCTTCCCCCCACCCATCAACCTCCCTTCCAATCCTACTCCTACTTCCTTCACACCTCCACAGCCAAACCCACCGATCCTTCCCACACCATCCAGTCCCCCAACTCCTCCCATTCCAACCCATCCTAATCCACCTCAACCCTTACCTCCATCACAACCTCCTTCTACTCCTTCCCCTCCACCCACACCACCTCCACCCCCCGTGCTGCAGCAGCCAACACACATCGCACACACAACATAAACATCCTTCAGTTACACATAGATGGCATAAACACCAAAATACATGAACTCACACAATTCATCAAACAACAGAACATACACATTGCCATCTTACAAGAAACAAAACTACACAGAGCACAGAAAACACCGACATTTCATAACTTCACCACCATTCGACAAGACAGGGCCGACGGCGGTGGCGGTGGACTCATCACCCTGATACACAAATTCATCAACTTTGCAGATAGCAGTGCACACACAAAGTCACTTCTCCCCCCAAATGAGACCACAACAGAAATACAATCAATTAAAATACGCACTGGTAACAAATCACACATAACAATCGCTAACACATACATTCCCCCCCAATCGTCCCCCACAGTACCACACAATTACACTCCACAGATACACCACATCACTAACATACCCAACATCATCCTGGGTAGTGATTTCAACGCCAAGTCGTCGGCCTGGCATGTCAACAACCCTGACACAGACAGAGGGCTGGTACTACAATCCCAGACAGATTATCTCTTCATACTAAACAGTCTAGACCAACATACCCATATCCCACACCAAACCCTCTTCCTCCCATCATCTCCAGACATCACCTTCTGCTCGCCCCAACTACATCATGGAGAGTGGTCAAAACCCTAGGTTCTGATCACCTCCTAATCATCATCACTACCAAAACCAGAATCACCCCAGCTGGCCACAAACACACATACACTAATTATAAGAGAGCCAACTGGGAACTCAACACTCAGATAAACAATAAAATATCAGAACAGCAAACACTAAACTGGAAAAATTACCTCTAAACACTTGACCACAAAACAAACATCAGTAAACTCTACAAAACACTAAACAGCATCACACTTTCCAACAGCAACACCACACAATCACACGCTGCCATCACAACAACAGACACCATACCCTCAAACAAACAACAAGCAAACACTCTCATCAATCACTTTTCACAAGTCAGCCATCTAAACCCCCATCCCGAAGACCGACGTATCATCCGACGTAAGAGACAGTTCCCCACAGACCCAGACTACGCACCTTTCACTTACAACCAGACGAAGCACATCATTATCAACCTCAAGCACTCATCTGCCTGTGGACCAGACAACATAAGCAAAATTCACCTTAAACACCTAGGACCACAAGGCATACAAGCACTCAACAACATATCAAACTACAGCTACTCACACAACATAATATCCAACATCTGGAAGCATGGCAATATCATCACTATCCCTAAACCCAAAAAAGACCCCACGTTACCCTCCTCACATCGCCCCATCACACTCCTCTGCACCCCCTCTAAAGTCACTGAACGACTGGTACTACAATTAGTCAACCTCACATTCCCCTAGCCCAATCACAACATGGCTTTAGGCCAATACACTCCACAAACACCCTTCTTACAGACCTTACACAGAGAGTTTTTGATGGCATGAATTCAGCTAGGCCACCACACAGAACGCTCCTAGTCACACTAGACATTAGCAAAGCTTTTGATGCCATCCCCCGCCACAACCTCACAAACAAAATACTCAACACAAACATGCTCAATAACACAAAAAGATGGCTGGCAAACTACTTAGCAGGCAGATGTGCACACGTAACATTTCCCGGTCAGTCTTCTAACATCAGAAACTTCACAAACGGCGTCCCCCAAGGATCTGTTTTGTCCCCTACACTCTTTAACCTATACATGCACGACGTATCCACACCCAACACACCACAGATACACATAGCTTCCTATGCAGATGATATAACACTTACATGTACTCACCAAAACGCAAACACAGCTGCACACATCATTCAACCTTACCTCAACACACTACACGAATGGTTCACCACAAACAGGCTCAAAATAGCCCCAGCCAAATCAACAGTGACTCTTCTCACAAACTGGACAGCAGAACAGTCACATCCCACACCTCACCATAAACAACACCCCCCTACCAACACACACACACAAAATCCTTGGTGTAACATACAATGCATCAGTGTCATTTAAACAACACATCACAAACATTAAAAATAAAATAACACCAAGACTCAGTGTTTTGAGGTCACTTGCCCATACAACATTCGGACACAACAAAGAAACCATCACCACAGTATACAAACAATACATACGTTCAGTGTTGAATTATGCAAGTCCTGCCTGGGCTTCTAACCTCACCAAAACACACTACAACACTCTACAGACCTTACAGAACAAGGCCCTAAAAATAATTACAGGCTGCACAGCTACTACACCCACAGACCACCTACATCAAGAAACCAAAGTCCTCAGAGTCAAGGATCACCTAGACATGAGAGGCACCCAGTTTCTTGCTGCAGCCTCCACAAACCCACAACATCCACTACAGTACATGGCAGCACATCCACCCACACCAAGGAACATCAAAACAACACCCAGCACACGATACCATACACAAATACTGTCATCTCTCCCCTGTCGCCCACCTCAGACCAGCTTCCAGAAGCATATCCACACTCAGATCACTCGCCGCTACATTCAGTCACTTAAAGGCGACACACAGCTGCATGCACGGCCTCCTGACATCCACCCTTCTGAATCCTATCTTCCTCGGGAGGACAGGGTCCACCTGGCCAGGCTGAGATGTGGGCACCATCAAGCCCTCTTAAGCTACCAGAAGAGGCTGGATGACTCCATTGCTGATGCCTGTCCAGGATGCAACACAGCACCCCATACTATTAAGCACATTATGGAAGACTGCATTGCACACAATCACCTACGTCAACAACACAACATACACTCTTTGAGAGCTATTTGGGAAAGCCCGGTCTCAGCCATGGCCTTCCTAAGGGACTCGGGGCTGTTCAGCCAGACTGCCTAGGGAACAACTACTACTACTACTACCAAGTTCTTTTCCAAATCAGACATACTCAGAGTTCTTCCCCAAAATACATACTCTGACCCGGGATTCGCATGGCAAATATGAGTCATCTTGCATTTTTCCAGGTTTAAAGGCAATTTCCATGTCTTTGACCATTTCCCTAGCCTACACAAGTCTACCAAAAGTTTCTCAGTCCCTTCAAGACTGCTCCTATTTGCCCAAAGTTTGATGTCATCTGCAAATTAAGGGATCGCATTGAACAATCCAACAGTTATGGTATTGATACATATGATGAACAGGAGTGAACCAAACACTGACTCTTGTGGAACTCTAGAAGTGCCTGAAGTCCAATAAGAAGAAATCCCATTGATCACTACTCGTTGTTTTCTATCTGCTAACCAGTTTTCTCTCCAGAGAGCAACCTTCTTGTTAGTGCCGAGTGCATGATGTCAGGAACTTTGTCGAATGCCTTATGAATGTCTAAGTTAAGGATGCCTACTGATTTATTCGTCATATTCATTCAACATTTTGTGGAAAAATTCGAGCGAGTTGGCTAGGCATGGTCTATGTCTTTTGAAACCATGATGGGAGTCCATACCCAGGTTGTGAGTCTCTGTGTTTGACAGTCCTGTTTACAGCTATTGCTTCTAAAAGTTTTACTATTATAGAGGTCAGGCTGACTGGATGTTAATTTTCAGGACATTCCTGATCTCCTTCCTTAAAGACTGGGGCAACATGCGCTAGTTTCCATTCTTCTGGCATTTCAGTTTCCAGCAACTTGTTGAAGATTTCTGTAAGTAAAGGAACTAAATCGTCACGTAAATCTTTAAGAACTCTTGGAAGGATTTTATATGGACCAGGTAACTATTAGATATTTAGCTTGTCACTTCTTGCTACATCCTCATGTGTACATCTGAGGATGATGGATTCTGTACCGTCGTGAGCCAGTATTGGTCTTGCCATGTCATTACTATTCTCTAAAGTAAAGACCGAAACAAAATAGCTGTTTCGAGTGTTGGCTATATCCAAGATCTGGATTACACTTGAGTTTTTTTACCTTGTCCAGTACTACCCTACGCCACTTGGGGGGAGCAGGGGGCAGTTTGCCCCCCCTGGGAAAATTTTGTGGAAATGCTGAAAGGGATTTTTGGCATAGTTCTTGTAAGACAATACATTTTTCCTAATTTTACCACTTGTACATTAAACAATATTATTCATTTCCAAAAATATTTATTTGGGAGCGATAATTTCCTTTGAAATTGAAAACTAGACTAAATATTACAAAACCCTTGAGAAAAGATGACCAGTTATAACTTAACAATTTCCCCTATCACCTTCGATTATGTGGTTAATATTAGAGCTGTAATGATGCTTTGCACTTGAATCCTGATGAGGTGTAAAAATGGCCTTCCTGTCCCCTCAGCCACATCCTCTCACCCTGCAGTCATATCCTGTCACCCTGTAGCCAGTTGCAAACAAACACTGTACAATTATTGTTACAAACCACTGAAACAAGCAGAATTTTTGAAGAGTGCATGAAGCCATTTTGATCACCTCAGACTACATTTTAGAAGGTAAGCAGATATAAATATGTGTGTCAGGGGCCTCGTTTGGGTGGGGGACAGGGGGGCGTGTCCCTCCCACTTTTTGGAGTTTGGGAGACAGTCTTTTGTCCCCAGCACTAAAATTTTCAGGAGGAATAGCTTTACGCCATTTTTCTTTTCTTTTTTTTCCTTAATGGAAAAATCCTTTCCATACAGTACAGTACAGTTCAGGTAATATGAAAATCATTCCCTGCTGAGCAGGGCAGGTCGAGTGGTTACCTGAGTCAAGGCTTTAGAGGATAATCCCACCAGATGTATTTACTTAGGTCAGTCTTGACGTATGCACCATCTGATGCCTGAGCCAATGAGAATCAAACTAAAAGAATACGATGTGGAAAACAGAATTTCTATTGGCTACCACCACAGCAGTAGTACAAAACAGAATACCAGACTGAAGGTGGGTGCGGCAGGGAATTTTAATTTACACATATGTGCTAAGTGGTGAGAGAGAGAGAGAGAGAGAGAGAGAGAGAGAGAGAGAGAGAGAGAGAGAGAGAGAGAGAGAGAGAAAACCGCCAAGAAACACAGAAAAAAGCAATAGTATCACGAATGTGGGAAAGTGTGTGTGTTCGGGACACTCACGCCAAAACACGAGTTTTCATTGGCCCATCCATTCCGCCATTTTTCTTCCAGCAGGCAGTCAAAATACAGGATTTATTTCCGAATATAAACAGATAATATGGACGTCATTGCCTCTCGTATGGTAGGTGCTGTGCCAATGTGTGGTATATTTCATCATAATTTCTTAGGTTACTACGCAAAATAGCTGTAATTCCTTATATGTACAAAGAGATAAAGATAGCAGGTAAATGATGCGCTAAGAGTATAATGTTGACAGTGCTTTTTTTCAGTATTAAAAGTTCACAAGAAATTTGTGGTGCCGAGAAAAAAAAAATGTTTTGAGGTAGAACAGACGGAAGTAACTGCAGCACGCACATATCGATAATTATACCATCTACGAGAGTGACCATGATGACCAATGATACTAGTGACAAGGAGATGTCTTCTGCTATGGAAACTCCAGTGCCTTCTGATTTATTGCTGGTGTTTCCTTCTGCTCTCTAATGAAAGAGTAGACTTCTGCTAACATTATGTACTGAGTGTTTTTACATGCCTCTCCTCTGAAAGGATTATTAGCTATTTACGTAAAGTATTGTTGTATGTATTTACTAAACACCAACACATTAAATATACATGCTCTTTTGATTCTGTAAATATTACAAAATGTATAAGGTTATAAAACGTCTACATAGTATAAAAACTTTGTCTGTAATTCGTGGATTTCTGTGAACTATAAAAATTTCAATAAAAGTATCCTTGTTTTCAGCATTTTCTCTCCTATTTCTTTTAGTTTTTCTTTAAGACATTGGAACAAATACGACGGCAATGATGTAAATTTATTTCTGATGACATAAAGCATCAAATCTAGGAAAATTTGTGGTGACAGATATTTTGGGGAAATATTCCAAGTGTTTGCCCCTACTCCCCCGGCAAAAATCCTGGATACGCCACTGCCCTTGAAAGGTTTCCTAAGTTTACATAGTTGAAAACACTCTATAGCTCTTTTTTCATTGTGGTGCCACCCTGATTTCTTAATTTTTCTTAGACAACTTTATCAGAGATTTCATTCCCCTAAAACAGAGTTGAAGGAGTCGAATTCATTCAAATCCATGTTTCTCTTGATCGTTTTGTGGGCAACCTTTCTCAATTTTGAACTGATTTTGGTTTAGTGCACTTAAGAGGATGAATGCGACCTGTCATTTTGAAAATTGCTTTTTGAATGTGTAGTGAGAATTATGAGGAAACCCCTTTCGTGTATTCTTAGGTTTGTAATAGTAAGCTTTGTGCTTTACAGATGGATATGCTTCCTTCAAGCTGAATAAAGCCTAAAGGTTTAACGGCGTGGCAACTTTCATTATCCAGAACAATTTATTCAGCTTGAAGCTCAACTACAAACATGGACAAGTATCTCAGGCCTGATCGTTTTGATGCTGATCCAAATGCAAGCAGTGCGGCACAGCAGTGGCGCCACTGGCACAAGACGTTCACGAACTTCCTTTCTGCAATAGCTGAACAGAATCCAAACAAACTAAATGTCTTAATAAATCATGTATCCCCAGTTGTATATGAGGATATATCTGAATCAACTACGTATGAAGATGCAGTGACGATGCTCCAGAATATCTATATGAAACCCAAGAATGAGATCTATGCACGACATTTACTAGCTACTCGGAAGCAGGAGCCTGGTCAGAGCCTTGACCAGTACCTTCAGAGCCTCAAGCTCTTGAGCCAGGACTGCAATTTTCCTGCTCGTACAGCAGAAGAGTGCAAGAATGATAGTGTCAAAGACGCTTTCATCAATGGCCTTCATTCAAGCTACATTCGCCAACGTTTACTTGAGAACAAATCACTGGACTTGGACTCTGCATTTGAACAAGCTCGTGCCCTGGAAGAAGCACAGAAGCAGTCTGAATCATACTCGTGGACCAACTACACGGTCAATGCAGCTGTTCCTGTCTCTGCTGCAATACCAGCCGAAATGCCATCATCATCACTTCAAGTACCGAACAACAAACCTCTGCAGCAGCTATACAAGCTAAGTGTTTCTTCTGTGGTCTTGCAAGGCATCCTAGGAGTAAATGTCCGGCTAGAGAAGCGAGATGTAATTCTTGTGGCAAAACTGGGCATTTTGCCAAAGTCTGCCAATCAACCAACATATCCGCTTCATCTGCTGCCACCCTTGCTGCAGTAGTAGCTGCATTGCCTCGATGCCTATCCAAAACCACAGTATTTGCTGAGGTGAGTGGTGAGGTGGTTGATGCCCTACTCGACACTGGCAGCTCCCAGAGTTTTGTTAGCCACAAGCTGGTGAAAAAGCACTAGTGGAAACTACTACCTTCTAAAGGAGCAATCTCGATTGCCTCCACTAACTTGCAGTCGACAGTGCTTGGTCATTGCATTGTTAATATTGTGCTTCATTCTCATGCGTATCAAGATGTACGACTGTTAGTACTCGGAGATCTCTGTGCTGATATCATACTCGGGCACGATATCTTGGATCAGCACTCTGATGTTAAAATCAAGTTCAGTGGAACTCGACCACCCCTCACTGTTTGTGGCTTGACCAGTATGAATGTTCCTGCCCCTGCCCTCTTCAGTAATCTTTCACCCAAGTGCAGACCAGTAGCTGTTAAGTCAAGACGTCATACAGGGTCTGCTGCTTGGTTTATTGAGTCTGAGGTCTCCTGGCTGCTCGCAGATGGAATCATAGAGGCAAGTGTGTCACTGCGGCGAGGACGGGTACTGGCCACCAGTAGCGAAAACCACAAGAAACACATGGTGATTGATTATTCACAATCAACCGCATCACCCTGCTGGATGCTTACCCACTACCAACCACTGATGACTTGGTGGGCAAAGTTGCTCGTTACAAAGAGTTCAGTACACTCGACTTGCGAAGTGCCTACCATCAGATTCCAGTCAAAGAAGAGGACAAGCCCTATACCGCTTTTGAAGCCTATGGTGGATTATATCAGTTTAGGAGAGTACCTTTCGGCGTAACAAATGGAGTAGCAGCCTTCCAAAGAGTCATTGATGGAATCATCAAAGAAGAAAACATTGAGGACACATGCATATATTGATAATGTCACAGTATGTGGGCGAACTCAAGCTGAACATGATAAAAACTTGCATCAGTTCATGGAAACTGCTAAGTGCTACAACCTGACCTTCAATGAAGACAAATGCACAATAAGCTTGATGTCTGTCAATCTTCTGAGCTATACCATTGCTGATGGAAATATCAAGCCTGATCCAGAGCGTCTACGGCTACTGCTAGACCTGCCAGTTCCTACAGACATGTCTTCACTTCGTAGAGTCCTGGGGATATTTTGCTCATTATTCCAGGTGGATACCAAGGTTCTCAGAGAAGATTCGTCCACTAGTCGAGGTGCGCAGCTTCCCACTCAAAGCTCTTGCTGTGGTAGCTTTTGAAGGCCTCAAACAAGATGTTGCTGAGGCTGTAATCTCGGCAGTGGATGACACTTCTCCATTCATTGTCGAGACAGATGTATCAGAACATGCAATCGCTGCTACTTTGAGTCAAAACGGCAGACCAGTTGCATTCTTTTCGAGGACACTGACAAGCAGTGAACGCAAGCATTCATCAATTAATAAGGAGGCCTATGCCACAGTCGAGGCATTGCATAAATGGAGACATTACTTGCTGGGCAGACACTTTAGATTTATCACTGACCAGAAATCAGTTTCGGTCATGTTTGATGGAAAACAAGCTGGAAAGATCAAGAACGACAAAACTGCAAGGTGGCATCTTGAGTTGTCATGTTATACTTATGATATCTTGCATCGCCCAGGATCAGATAATTCTGCTGCTGATACCTTCTCCAGGATTCACTGCTCAGCCTCAAGCCCTAGTGCACTGGCAGAACTACTGTACATGACTCATTGTGCCACCCTGGTGTATCGCGCATGATTCATTTTGTACATAGCAAGAACTTGCCTTATTCAACTAAGGACATCAGGACTATGTCAGCCTCTTGCCCTGAATGCACAGAAATGAAAGCTCAATTCTACTCAACCTGCCAAAGTCAGTTGATTAAAGCCACTCAGCCTTTTGAAAGACTAAATATCGATTTCAAGGACCCATTACCTACAGTACGTCTACCAAGAATCGCTATATGTTGACTGTGATCGATGAATTCAGCAGGTTTTCTTTTGCTTTCCCTGCAGTGACATGACATCTGCTACGGTTATCAGCTGCCTCCGTCAATTGTTTGCCCTTTTTGGAATGCCTGCGTATATCCATTCGGACAGAGGTCAGTCCTTTATGTCCGAAGAGCTAAAGGCATTTTTACACAGATATGGAGTGGCTTGTAGCCGTACTATGCTTTACAATCCTCAGGGGAACGGACAGCTGAAAGGTACAACGGGATCATTTGTAAGACCATATCACTAGCACTCCAGTCACGAGGCCTCAAGATCACCATGTGGGAGACAGTGTTCCCAGATGCTCTCCATTACATTTGGAGCCTATTATGTACAGCTACCAACGAGACACCCCATGAGCACATGTTTCGTCATCCAAGGAGATCAACGAATGGTTGTTCCATTCCATCCTGGCTGACACATCCTGGCACTGTCTTGATGAAACGCCACAACCGCAAGAATAAGTTTGAGCCATATGTGGAGGAGGTCAAGCTACTTGAAGCTAACCCTGAATACGCTCATGTTCAACTTCAGAATGGCCAGGAAACAACAGTGTCACTGAGGCATCTGGCCCCTCGAGGAACACCTGCTACTCACTCAACACACGATCAAGCCCCTGGGTCTACTTAGGGAGCAATGGTCAAAACTGCAGCACCACCTGATCAGGATTCTCCAAGTGGTCCAGTCATGCCTCAACACCAAGAAGGATTTTCACATGATTGCACCACGGAGACTCCACCATTCAACAGACCATTACATACGCAGGAGGCTACAGTACCTGAGTTACCAGGATCACCAACTCATGTTGACCCTGTTCCAAGACACTCAACCCGTGTAACACAACGACCAAAGTATCTACTTGATTATGTGTGAACCTTGCAGTGATGTCAGTATATAAAGGATGGAGTGAATGTAGTGAGAATTATGAGGAAACTCCTTTCGTTTATTCTTATATTTGTAATTGGAACCTTTAAGTTTTATGGATGTGCTTCCTTCAAGTTGAATAAAGCCTAAAGGTTTAATGGCGTGGCAACTTTCATTATCCAGTACAGAATGAGTGCTACATTGCATTTACTTTACTTCCCTCTTGTTCAAAAGTCATAAAACTCTCTAAAACCTGCAAATCAGGTCGACGGAACTCTAGTTTTCTTTTACAAAGTTCAGATTATCTTTCACAACAACACTTATAGGGAACCTAATCAGCTGTGGTCATTTCTTCCCTGTGAATCACAGACACAATGGTAATGTTTTCATCTTCCTTAGTGAAGATAAGATTTTGGATGATACCGTCGCTAGTTCGTTCATTAAACCATTGGGTCCAAATAATAATGATAATAATAATAATAATAATAATTATTATTATTATTATTATTATTATTATTAATCAACAAAGTCTACAAGACGCCCACATTATCATATGCTGTTCTGTCATCGTAACATTTGAAGTCACCAAGTGTAATAGATGTCGTAACACTTACGGTGTTACTCTGCACAGTCTTTTTTGACACATCGTCTTGTCAGCGGACTGATGTGGAAGCCTGTATACAAGAACTACATGTAATGCTGGTGTGTTGGAGGTCCACTCCTAACATTTCGTGGAGGGCCTAATTTTACAGTCGACAGGATTTAAGTTGCCAGTAATTTCCATTACAATCGTTCTGCTGTAGTATGGTCTTTATGAAACATTTTGTACCTCTGTATTTCAAACTCTAAAATAATCTCAACTACCACTATGAATCCATGATTCTCTAATTGCAACAACATCGAAATGCTCCGTGGTCATGATTGTCTTGAGTTCGGGCAGTTTGTTTCTAACTGACCTACCATTGAAAAATACTTTCTGAAAGGGATACAGTTTGTCCTAAAAACCCCTTCGATATACAGTACAGTCGGCCTAAGAAGTGACGGCAGAGTATCCAGAAGGTTTCGGTCGACGATAATGTACGTATTCTTCCATATATCTTTACAAGGTGAAGCCTGTTATGTAAAATTGTTATAGAAAACAATAAGTAAATGCAAAAGTACCGGCATATTTCAAAAATTGTAGGAATCAGTCCGTTGGTTATAATAACAGAAAATCCTAAACGGAACCAAGTGAAAATTTGAGAACTATTGCTCAGGGACAGTCAGGAATAATTTGCGGAGTTCATAATGGTAATACACTATAATTTTTTAGTAACGTAAGACTAGAAAGATTAAAGCTTTAATAATCAATTAAAATCAGTCATTATTATTTATAAAACAGTTTTCGATACAATACTAAGGAATAATTTAACGTCATTTACTTCGGTTTTTGTTGTCTTAATAGACGACGACAGAAAGCGGGAATGCAGCGTAAGTTAGTAGACTATTTTAAATGGTTCGATCAACATGCAGGGAAGGAAACAACTTTTACTCAAAGACATGCAGTTATTACACTACATTTGGCCCGTTTTCATTCAGAAAATTCTCTTGAAGTTCTAATATAAGTCAGAGGACCATCCGTGAATGAAAAACAAGGAAAATCTCGAATATTTGCCGAGAGTAGGAACTCCTTGGATAATGACAAATTTGTGTTAAAGCCTATATCCTCAGTGTTAAAACAATTGGAAAGAGAAATAAGATGCAGATGTTCATAAACAAGTCACTGAGTTCAAAATTTTCAAATAAGCATTTCAAATAAGCATAGTGGAAGAAAGATTGGGGAGGTATGAGCTAGAGCAATTGGAAGGGCTGGAAGACGTATGTAAGATATTCACGGAAGAGATAGGCGCAGCGCGTGAGGAGGAGATGCAAGGGTGTGCAAGGGACAGCATGGTGGAATGATGAGGTGAAACGAGCTGTGGAACAAAAGAAGGCATATAGTAAATGGTTAACGAGCAGAGGTAGGGGAGAAGATGAGAGAAGAGAGAGATATATGCGAGCAGGAGAAGGGAGGTGAAGAGACTAGTGAAGGAAAGTAAGAAGAAAGTGGATGAAGAGTTTGGGAGGAATCTGAGTGTGAAATGGGAGGAGAGTAAGAAATTGTTTTGGCAGGAGGTAAAGAAAGTAAGGCAATGTGAAAGAGGAAATAGTAGGGGAGTGAAAGATAGGAATAATAGATTGTTGGTGGAGAAGAGAGAGAAATTGAGGAGATGGAAGGAGCACTTTGAGGATTTGTTGAATGTAGAGAGTGAGAGCAGTGCGAATATAAGTGGCTGGGAGAAGAAGAGATGAGAGGAGGGAGGAAGAGATCAGTAGGGCGTAAGTAGTGGAAGCAATGAAGAAGATCAAGTTGGGAAACGCCCCAGGAATTGATGGAGTGTGTGGTGAAATGCTGAGGTATGGGGGTGAGGTTGTTGTGGAGTGGATTTGGAAGTTGTGTAGATTGGGTTGGGAAGAGGGAAGGGTTCCAGAGGACTGGAAATCATGTATAATTGTTTCTTTATACAAAGGAAAAGGGGAGAGAGAAGTATGTGGTAACCAGAGGGGTATTTGCCTTCTTAGTGTGACTGGTAAAATATATGGTAGAATACTCATTGATAGGGTTAGGCATACGACAGAGGAGCTAGTTGGAGAAGAACAAGGGGGATTTGGGAAGGGAAAAGGGTGTGTAGATCAGATATTTGTTCTAAGATGTTTAGTGGAGAAGTATCTAGAGAAGGGAAAGAAAGTGTATGCTGCCTTCATGGACTTGGAGAAAGCTTATGACGGAATAGATAGGCAAGGTATGTGGAAGGTATTAAGAATAAATGGAGTGGAGGGGAAATTGTTGAGTGCTGTGAAGAGTATGTACGAAAGAGCTAGGGCTACGGTGCGAGTGGATGGTGAGCTGAGTTCTTTGATCTCATTAAGGGACTGAAACAGGGTTGTGTGATGTCTCCATGGCTGTTTAATATATACATGGATGGGGTTGTAAAGGAGGTGCAAAGTACGGCACTGGATGTGGGGCTGGCTCTAATGAATGAGGGTGAGATTTGGAAGATTCCGGTGTTACTGTTTGCTGATGATACAGTATTGTTATGAATAGGAGTTGGAAGGTTTGGTGAATGAATATGGGACAGTGTGTAGGAGGAGGACGCTGAAAGTTAATACAAACGAAACTAAAATTATGGTGTTTGAGAGGAATGAAGTCACAGAATGTACAGTGAGGTTGGATGGTGAGGATATGGAGAATGTGAGTGCATTCAAGTACTTGGGTAGTGTGATGAGTAAGGATGGAACTTTGGTGGATGAAGTGCGTGAAAGGGTACAGCAGGGAAGGAAGGTTGTTGGTTCACTGAAAGCAGTGATGAGAAACAGGGAGGTGAGTATGGAAGTTAAGAAGTCACTTCATGATAGTACTGTATTGTGATCCCTACCCTGACGTGTGGAAGCAAGGCGTGGACCTTGCAAGAGGGGAACAAGTCAAGAGTGAGAGCAGTGGAAATGAGTTACTTGAGAGGAGCATGTGGAGTGACATGGAGGGACAAGTTGACGAATGAAGAAGTGAAGGAACGTTGTGGGGTGGATGTGGATGTGGTTGAGAAGATTAGGAGAAATACGCTGAGGTGGTTTGGACATGTGGAAAGAATGGAGAATGAAAGACTGACTAAGAGGGTGTATGTAGGTGAGGTGGAGGAAGGGAGAGGGAGGAGTAGACCGAGGATGAGGTGGAGGGATGGAGTTGAGAGGTATATGAGGGAGGGGGGCGTGAGTTGGGGGGAGGGTAGTCAAATGGTGGGTGACAGAAAGACTTGGAGGCGATTTGTCTGCGGCCACCCTTTGCGGGATTAGGGCGTCGGGCTATAGATAGAAAGATAGATCTTCAGTTAAGCAGGACTCAGAGGTTAATTTTAAAAGAAGGATACTTGAGATTAACAGAGTAAAAAATATGTGCTTTTGCATTGCAATAGTATGCTTTGGTCCTCTTTATTGCCTAGTGCATGAGAAAATGATAAAAACTGTCATATATTCTTACACCTTAAAATCATTTTGCATTAGTTAGGAATAAAGTCGCAAATTATTTTAAGCGATGGGAAGACAAGGAATACAATGCAGAATGGTCTTGCTGCTACCGCAGGTAGGGTATCATTACTAAAATAAATTCATTGTTGCAGCATCCATATTGTTGCTGTATCATCACCATAACATTCGAAAATAAGGTAGTGTTTTGCAGTCACATGAGTTTTCCTTAACTGGTTTTCGAAACTAGAGCATCTGTATTTGAAATCCTGGGAAGCAAATACATCAGGAACAGTAGGTTATGCTGCGTGCCGCGCGCGGAGTAATGCATTACACATTCATTCAAATCAGGAGATGTGTCTGAGTGTTAACTTCTAATATATCACTACCTCATGTTATTCTTTTAACATAAGTTCTTAGCGTGATATATATTTTATTTTATATGATGTAATGAAGGCACAGAAGTCTTACCATATATTCACTACCAAAGTTTTCATTGAACGTATATCAATGCAGAGTGACCGAAGCAATGTGAAACTCTGCCATCACTTCTTGGGGCGACTGTACCAGATTTCTGAAAGCACTGGTGTATCTGGAGGTATTATTTTCACTCTTGGGCCAGTTTCTTGCTTGCCATCAAAGGAAGGATTCAGAAACTGTGACTCCGTAATTTGAGGAGCATATCCTCTTTTTCTTGGCGGATTTTCTAGCTGCGGTGGAGAGCCTACAGGATTTTCTGACTTTGGAGGGAAATCTGATGATGTTTGCTGTGTCTCTGGTGGACAGTTTCAATGACATCCTGAGTCTCTAAACAAGCAATGATACTGAGAGAGTCGTCAGAGTGAGCCTTTGCACTGTCACTTAAATGCACACCATAACGAAGGTAAATTTTTTGTTGCCCATAGAACTCGTCAAATTGGTCAACACACTACTCCTCGCTGGGTGCACGGGTCGGCTAACTTAAAATTCTTCCTATTGGTTTACTGGTAACATAAATACCAGCAAAATTCCAGTTATCATACTTCGGCCTGTATTGAGTTTTATGTCATCAGCTAGAGTCATGGCATAACCTACAGTATTCTTTGTAGCACAATCCTTTTTGTTCCTGGGGAAGACGTCATTGCCAGTAACCTGGGCCACTGTTGTGGTCTCATTTTCCTCTAGCCAGGTTTTCTCTATTTCTTTAAAAAAATTTTTTTTCTAGTTTTAGCAACCGAAAAGGAATTGACTTTCCGCTACCCCTGAGGTACTGTTTAAGGTGAGAATCCTGTTCTCCTACCAGAAAATTATCAATTAGGAATGTCCGAGTTTCCTTGACATAGCACTAGACAAAATCTCTTTATGGTAAATGAATTTTTTACCTTTTTTTTTTTTTTTTAAATAAATAACAGAACGGAGGAAGGAAAAACAAATGAGTAAAAAAAAAATTATCCATACACCAGATTACTGGTGTCCCCTGTTCATAAAATATCTGTAACAGTTAGACTTGAACAGTTGTGGGTTGAAATTTGGAGGGAAACAACACTGGGGAAGCGAGTTCCAGAGAGATGCAATTCGGGAAATGAAAAAATTCTGATAGGCAGAAGTTCTGCAATATGGCTGAGTGACATTCCAGTCATGAGCGCTACCAGATGCCCGTGTAGCACGAGGGAAGGCATGGAGAGGTGGCACCATGGACGCAACTTCGTCTGAGCATTTGCCAAAAAAATATCTGTAAAATAATGCAAGGAAGGCAATATTCCTTCTTACTTGCATGGGAGGTAGTTTATATGTAATGGCAGGGTTGTTAATGATTCTAACAGCTTTGTTCTGAATTTTGTCTAGTTGTCTTAATGCAACCTCTTCACAACCATTCCACAAGGGTGAGCAATATTCAAGCTGAGAGCGCACATGACTCTTATAAAGTATAGCTAACTGCTCATCAGCGAGGAAGTTACGGACTCTGTACAATAATCCAAGTTTCTTTGAGGCGGTTTTAGCAAGTTCAAGTCTAATTGTTACAGATATTTTATGAACAGAGGACACCAGTAATCTGGTGTATGGATTATTATTTTTTTTTTTACCCATTTGTTTTTCCTTCCTCCGTTCTGTTATTTATAAAAAAAAAAAAAAAAAAAAGTGATCTGACATGAGAGGACCAGCTGAGGGCACCGTTAAGTGAGACGCCAAGAATTTCAATACTTTTGGAGATGGGAAAATTAGTAGCACTGAAGGAATGTACGAATCTGGCAATATCTGTCTATTAGTAAACTGTACTGTATATATTTAGTTTTACTAGCATTAAAAGAGACAAGGTTGTTTTGTCCCCATTCACTGATTGTAGATAGATCTTGATTTATGGAGATGGCTGTACTGAGTTGAGAGGTAGAGATATTAGACTTTGTAAATGGATGTCTGAGTGTGAATGAACTATGTAGTGTTGAGTCATCTGCATATGAATGAATGGGATTGTGGGTGACAGATAAGAGATTATTAATATGAACCAGAAATAGGGTTGGTGCCAGAACTGATCCCTGCAGCACGCTGGCATTAATTGAGTGGAAATTGGAATATACATCATCTACTTTTACTCTTATTTTCCTGCCACTAAGATATGAAGAAATCAAAGGAACAAAAGACGTTAGTCCATAGCAAGGGAGTTTGAACAGCAGGGAACGGTGTCATACTCTCTCACATCGTTAATGTTGTCTGGGGAGGTGTAGATTAATTCACTAGCAGTGCAAGGACATTGAGTTTCAGACCTTCAATCTATTCACAGGTTTCTTGTCCTGCGTGTTTCCCTTTTTTTATTCAGCTCAGGAAAAGCTCTTCGAAATATTGGGGTTGGTGTATTCATTAACCCTCTCACTGCAGGGAGATAACCCTAGATTTTAAAAAATTCAGAGTCTGAATGTCAAATGTTTAAAAAGGTAATCTTACATAGCAAAGTATAATGCAAACTTGTAATATTGTATTGCAATTTTATAAGCATATGTGATTATTAGATAAAGTCAACCTGCATCTCATTTTGTAGAATGCACTCAGCAATCATACAGGAGGGCCATTTTGTTCCGTCATCTTCAAACATTTGGGGTCTGCATCCCACTCCGTGATTTCAGGCTTATAGATACATTCCTAAGATTTACCAGCTAAGAGCACACTTCGAGCTGGAAGGGTTAGATACAGCCTTCGTTAACCTTTTCACCACAGGAGCTCTCCATTATATATATATATATATATATATATATATATATATATATATATATATATATATATATATATATATATATATATATATATTGTTACATAGCCTATGATTTCATCATCCCTTGTATAATTCTAACTTATGATACAGTTTTGTTCATGATTGCATCATCCTTTGTATGATCCTAATGTACAGTATGCTGCATGTTTGTTCACGATTCGCCACGTGGCTTCCATAGTGACCAGGCTTGCGTGTTCTACCTCACTCCCCCCTTCTCTCCTTATAGTAGAGTAAGTCGTTCTTTCTGTTGTTCAGAGCCGGAATGTCAACTCTTCGTCCCCTATGCCTTTATTTGCGCATCCTCCTTACAAGTTGAATCAAGCTCTGCCGGCCCCCTATATAATGAGCTCAGTCTCTGCATTAGTGGCCACTTAGATCTACTCCTCATTCTGTTCACATCTCTGTCCTCCCCTGTACAGTATATTTTTATTTTTGTGAGTGCTCAGGAAGTCTCCAGCCATCTAGCTGCTGTATAATTTGAGTATAAGTGTTATTACCATTTTTCTTGTACTGTATAGCCTAAGGCGTTAATTCGTAAGCCTGGTAAAGTTTTTATGATTCATATTGGTTCCATACTGTCAGCCAGTATTAGTAATATTTTGTATCTGTAATAATATTATATCTTGTTTTAACTCAGCATTATCCGGTTTTCTCATTTTATCAGGGCTGACTTAGATAAATTTGCTCTTGTTAAATTCGTGTTAATAGAGGCTATTGCAGTTAACCATATATGTAACCTGTTGTGCCATTACATTATCCTTATGAGTCCTGAATGTTTAGTTGTTAGTTTGAGCATTAAACTTTAACTTGTAATTTTACCTAAGTCTTTTGTTTTGAACCTGAAACTTTGCGGGACAGTAGTGATTTCAGTATTCTCACTTGAAGTGTTCATTATCTCTCTCTGTTCCGTAACATTAATTTGGCGACCTCTTATCAGGATATTCAGGATATTATCATAAGGATATTGCTTGATATTTTGTGACTGTGATTTATTCATGATGTCTACTATTACTACTCTTGATGAAGCCAAAGATTTTTTGTCAAATGTGCAAACAGTGTGTGATGTAGAAAACAGAACAAAGAATGAACTTAAGCTTGTTGCTCAACAATTGGGAATTGCTGTTCACTCTCATCATTTTAAAGATCAAATTGTTGGCATGATTAATAAAAGCTTGTTTAATGTAACTCCTCCAGATGAGCAAACGCAGAATGAAATAGCTAAGTTTCAGCTAGCCCTGCAGGAGGCTCGTGCTAAGGAGGCTGAGTTTCAGGCACGTGCTAAGGAGGCTGAGTTTCAGGTACGTGCTAAGGAGGCTGAGTTTCAGGTACGTGCTAAGGAGGCTGAGTCTCAGGCTCGTATTCAGGAGGCACAGGCACAGGCTCAGGCACAAATTGAACTTGCTAGGATTCAGGCAGACCATGAGTATCGCATGAAACAAGGTGGAACTGGATCATCTAGCTCTGATGATTTTGATGTGGCTAAAAATGTTAAACTTGTCCCTCCTTTTAATGAATCTGATTTAACAAAGTATTTTCAGTTGTTTGAGAGGGTAGCTACAGGTTTTAATTGGCCCAAAAAGTATTGGCCAGTACTCCTTCAGAGTGTTCTCACCGGTAAAGCTCAAGTAACTTATGCATCTTTGCCTCAGGATCAATCTGATAATTATGATGTAGTTAAGAGCTTAATTCTTAAGGCCTATGAGCTTGTTCCTGAAGCCTATAGAGTAATATTTAGGACAACTTATAAGCAAGATAAGCAATCCCATGTTGAGTATGCTAAAATCAAAGAAGATCTGTTAGAGCAGTGGTTAAATTTCTAAGAATGTAAATTCTGATTTTGATAAATTTAAGCAGATGATTATGCTGGAGGACTTCAAAAGGTGTATTAATAAAGATGTAAGCCTATATCTTGATGAGAAAAGAATAGATAATTTGTCTGATGCTGCAGTTTTAGCTGATGAGTATGTTCTCACTCACAAGAGATATTCTAAAGAAAAAAGGAAAGCTGAGAGTAAGTACGTTGCCTCTACTCAGAGTACAGGTAACGGGAAAGAGAATAAAGATGATGTTTCTCAGGAAGTAAATACCAGGTCCACCTCTAGATTTCAGAAAAGTAAATGGACTTATTGTAGTAAGCTTGGTCATACTACGGAGAAATGTTTCAGGAGACAGCGTGATGTGAACAAAAAGGAGTCTTTAAATATTCAGTCAATTGGTCTAGTGTCCACCCTTGAGACTTTCCAGAATTCTTTAACCGAGTTAACTGAACCTGCTTTGAGGGATAAATTAAATTCTCATGATGAAGCTCCTCTTCTGAGAAGTAACGTGGGTAACAATTTCAAGAGTTCATGTGCTAATTTCCTGTCTGATGGTTTTGTCAGTCCTCTGGACAGTAATGACAGGAAATCAGTTAAAATATATCGTGATACAGGTGCTTGCCAATCCCTTATGCTGACCAGTGTTCTAGGCTCTAATGTTAATTCCTCTGATGAAACTGTAATCTTACAAGGTGTAGGGAATAATTACTTCTCTGTCCCTCTGTGGAGAGTGAATTTAGTGTCCGGTTTTGTTAATGGTTCCGTTATGGTTGGGTTGGTTGAGACACTCCCAATGTCAGGTGTAATTTTCTTACTTGGAAATGATATTGGTGGAAGTCAAGTGTGTCCAGCTCCTCAGTTGTCTAGTGAACCAGTGACTGCGACCCAGGATTGTGATGTCCCTGATGTGTTCTCTGCATGTGCCGTCACTAGGGCCAAGTCTAAAGTTACTGGTGACTTAGAGGATAATGATGATGATGATGTTATCCTAGCTGACACTTTTCTTGCTAATTTGGACTACTCACCAGATGAGGCAGTACCCCGTAGTGTTGATAATTTGTCTCGCCAATAGTTGGTTGAGTTGCAGGTTGCTGACCCTGAGTTGAAAGGTCTAGCTAACTCTGCTTGCAGTGAGGAAGAGTCAGCTGGTGCGTCTACTTGTTATTATATAAAGTCAGGAGTACTTATGAGGAAGTGGAGTCCCCCAACAGCATCAGCCAACTGTGAATGGGAGGTTGTACATCAAGTTGTCATCCCTCGTGTTTGTAGGCAGGATATCATTAGAGTGGCTCATGATTCCAGGTTGCCAGGACACCTTGGAGTGAGAAAGACTGTGGCACGCATTTTGAAACACTTCTACTGGCCAGGTATCTTCAGAGATGTTTCCTGGTATTGTAAGTCTTGTCACACCTGTCAAGTTGTGGGAAAGTGTAATCAGACTGAAAAGGTTGCACCTCTAGTTCCCATTCCTCCTTTTGAGGCGCCATTCACCCGTGTGTTGGTGGATATTGTGGGCCCTCTTCCTAAGACTTCTTCAGGATTTTCTTACGTGTTGACCCTGATTGATATGGCTACTGGTTATCCTGAAGCCATTCCACTTAGAAATATCTCAGCAAAGAACGTGGTTAAGGAAATGCTAGGGTTCTTCACCAAGTTTGGTACAGTCAGACCGGGGAAGTAATTTCATATCAAATGTTTTCAAGCAGTCTCTGAAAGAGTTGGGCATCACCCAGATCAAGTCTTCAGCTTACCATCCCCAGACCCAAGGAGCGTTGGAGAGATTTCATCAAACACTCAAATCGATGCTCAGGAAATACTGTTTGGAACATCAGAAAGATTGGGATAAAGGTCTTCCATTCGTTGTATTTGCCGCAAGAGAATCTCCAAATGAATCACTGGGCTTCTCACCATTTGAACTACTGTTTGGCCATGAAGTAAGAGGACCCCTTAAGCTACTCAAGGAATGCTGGCTGTCGGAGGAAGATGACGTCAACCTGCTGGAGTATGTGATGAAGTTCAAAGAATGGCTCCACTGCTTTACAGCTGGTGAGAGAGAATCTAGGAGCTCCTCAGGAGAAGATGAAAACTTGGTATGATAAGAAGTCCAGGTTACGCCACTTTCAGCCAGGAGATCAGGTTTTGATTCTGCTACCAGTGCATGGGCAACCTCTTCAAGCCAAGTTAGTGGTCCTTATTTCGTGGAGAAGAAACTCAGTGATGTCAACTATGTCATCGCCACACCAGATCGTAGAAAGAACAAGCAACTTTGTCACATCAACATGCTAAAGTTATATCACAGGCGGGACGAAATTAACCCAGTCTGCACTGTAGCTGTTCCACTCGAGTCTGCAAGTGAAGCTCTCCCATGCAGTATGAGCCTGAGTGATAGTTTAGGGAAGAATCCTGATATCATGAATGATCTCCAGACTAAGCTTTCTCATCTAGCTCCCGGGGAAAGGCAGGAGTTTTCGGCATTACTGCAGGAGTACCCGCAAGTGTTCCGTGCCACTCCAGGAAGAAACACTGTGTTGATGCATGATGTCTATGTTGGAGACGCAAAGCCAATTAAACTGCCTCCATACCGTGTGAACCCAGTGAAAGTTCTTCTCATCCAGAAGGAGCTTGGCTACCTGTTGGACCACAAGATGATTGAGCCCTGTCAGAGCGAGTGGAGTTCTCCTGTCACTCTAGTCCCTAAGCCAGGTGGGTCACAGCGGCTTTGCATCGACTACAGACGTGTTAATCAGATAAACAAAACAGACACTTACCCTCTCCCTCACGTGGAAGATTGCATAGACAAGATCGGAAAGGCTAGGTGCATAAGTAAGTTTGATTTGTTAAAGGGATACTGGCAAGTACCTATGACTGAACGTGCTAGGGAGATCTCATGTTTTGTAACACTAGGAAAGACTTTTGTATGTTCTGTAATGCCATATGGTATGAAGAATGCACCAGCCACTTTTCAGAAGCTCATGAATGTTGTAACAGAGGGTTTGGCAAGGTGTGTTGTTTATATTGATGATGTATTAATCTTCAGTGACAACTGGAAAGATCACCTATGCCATGTCAGTAAATTTCTTGAGCGTTTGGTTCAGGCTAATCTTGTAACTAATTTATCAAAGTGTTAGTTTGGTCAAGCTAAAGTTCAGTACCTTGGGTACGTAATTGGTGATGGACACGTTGCACCACCAGGAGCTACGGTTCAGGTTATAAGTGATCTTCCCAGACCTAAAAGTAGGAAAGAGCTACAAAGATTTTTGGGAATGGTAGGTTATTACAGGAGATTTGTTCTTAACTTTTCAATTCTTGTATCACCACTTACAGACCTACTGAAACAGGGAGTTAAATTTGTCTGGACCGATAACTGTGAATCCTCTTTCAGTAAACTTAAAGCTATCCTATTAAGTCAGCCAGTGCTCGCTACTCCAAATTTTGCTAAGCCTTTTAAGATGGCTGTTGACGCAAGTGATACAGGAGCTGGGGCTGTTTTGCTGCAAGAGGATGATCAGGGTATTGAACACCCTGTATCTTATTATAGTAAGAAGTTCACTCCACCTCAAAAAACTAATCAACTATTGAGAAAGAGCTTTTGGCCTTGATTTTGGGTTTACAGCATTTTTCATTTTATTTGTGTTCTGGTTTTGACCCCATAGTCATTTATACCGATCATAACCCACTGAAATTCCTTAGTAAGTTTAAAGATAAA
The DNA here is from genome assembly GCF_032717465.1 of Coenobita brevimanus. Lineage (NCBI taxonomy): Eukaryota > Metazoa > Arthropoda > Malacostraca > Decapoda > Coenobitidae > Coenobita > Coenobita brevimanus. The sequence goes on along the minus strand of NC_137026.1, from coordinate 15,176,757 downwards.
AATCAGAGATTGACAAGATGGAGTCTACTTCTTCAGGAGGATTCATTAGACATACAACATGTCAAGGGGAAAGAAAATGTTATTGCAGATTGCATATCTAGACTTTAGACAGATTGTTTTAGAGTAATAAGAAATTTCCTTTGTAAATTTCTTTTTCTTTGTGGGGAGGTGTTACATAGCCTATGATTTCATCATCCCTTGTATAATTCTAACTTATGATACAGTTTTGTTCATGATTGCATCATCCTTTGTATGATCCTAATGTACAGTATGCTGCATGTTTGTTCACGATTCGCCACGTGGCTTCCATAGTGACCAGGCTTGCGTGTTCTACCTCACTCCCCCCTTCTCCCCTTATAGTAAAGTCGTTCTTTCTGTTGTTCAGAGCAGGATTGTCAACTCTTCGTCCCCTATGCCTTCATTTGCGCATCCTCCTTACAAGTTGAATCAAGCTCTGCCGGCCCCCTATATAATGAGCTCAGTCTCTGCATTAGTGGCCACTTAGATCTACTCCTCATTCTGTTCACATCTCTGTCCTCCCCTGTACAGTATATTTTTATTTTTGTGAGTGCTCAGGAAGTCTCCAGCCATCTAGCTGCTGTATAATTTGAGTATAAGTGTTATTACCATTTTTCTTGTACTGTATAGCCTAAGGCGTTAATTCGTAAGCCTGGTAAAGTTTTTATGATTCATATTGGTTCCATACTGTCAGCCAGTATTAGTAATATTTTGTATCTGTAATAATATTATATCTTGCTTTAACTCAGCATTATCCGGTTTTCTCATTTTATCAGGGCTGACTTAGATAAATTTGCTCTTGCTAAATTCGTGTTAATAGAGGCTATTGCAGTTAACCATATATGTAACCTGTTGTGCCATTACATTATCCTTATGAGTCCTGAATGTTTAGTTGTTAGTTTGAGCATTAAACTTTAACTTGTAATTTTACCTAAGTCTTTTGTTTTGAACCTGGAACTTTGCGGGACAGTAGTGATTTCAGTATTCTCACTTGAAGTGTTCATTATCTCTCTCTGTTCCGTAACAATATATATATATATATATATATATATATATATATATATATATATATATATATATATATATATATATATATATATATATATATATAATAAGACCGTCTGGTGGTAGCAGGAGCAGCATCACCATTAACACATCCAGCCATCCATACACCCAGCCACGTTCTATCTTCACCTGAAAAATTTAATGTGTTTAGTACCATGTTATACTTCTTTCATCTTAAGTTAGTCCAGATTTTTGACCTTTTGCAGCTTATATCACGTATCACGTACCTCAGTGGCAGAAAAAGGACAGTGCTATGACTCTACATCCTGTCCATAGCACTTCTTCGTGACAAACGTCGTTAACCAGTGTTAATCTCTCACAACAATTCAGTATTCACGATCGAAACGCACTTTTAAGTAAAGTGTGAATATACAGAGAATAGTTATATTTTACTCCTGTTAGATGGTACTTTTTATTATCTCCCTTCCCCCAGTCTGTTTCATTCATCTTAGAAAAGAGAGTAAGAGTGGGACGAGGTAAATTTCTTTCAGTCCGAGGATTTTTTTTTTTTTATTCTTGCTACTGTGGTAGGTGGGGACGCTCACCATTCATTCACGCGATGCAGTGCTGCTTCGACTACTGCATTAAAGGACAAGCAAAATGGTTTCCGGTAAATCAGGAAATATAACCAAATGGTGCATCTTGGTTTAGTGGGTTAACGCTCTCCAACAAGATTGACCCTGTTAATGGTTTACATCCGAGGAGTGACTGCAGTTTAATGCTCTTATAATGCCACTCAGTGATGAGTGAGGCTGGTCACCCTCGCCACAACTGACGGGACTGAGTACCCGAGCCTCGGTCTCCAACGCTCCTGACGGGGGAAAGCTGGTAAATGGATTTCTATCTTTGGGAAAACCTTTTTTTTTTACTGAAGTGGTCATATCTTACCCCTGCATTTAGAACAGTCCCTCTAAAACTGAGTCAAATCGTCTAATGGTAGCAAGGATGATTGAAGGTTTCAAGAACAGTGGACAGTCAAAAAATCCATCATAATCACACTGTTCTGTCTAAACAAAATTGACAAATGGAGAAATACCACGAGTACCCTATCTGCAATGTACTGTGGTTCTTTCATCTAAACTTGCCCCAAGTTTTCGTCGTTTTGCAGCATATTTCACGAAGCTCGGTGGCAAAAAAAAAAAAAAAATGTTATGCCTCTACATCCCTTCCACAGAACCTCTTCGTAACTAGCATTATATTGTAACCTTACGCTGTCTGACGTGACCGATAGCAAACCATTCTCTGTACCCTCCTACATAATACTCTCTTCAAAGCTAAACGTGGCTGTTTTGTATATGTAGCAACAACATATCTTGCTCTCATGTTCCTCAACTTGAGTCTTCTGAATTCTCTGCTCTCTGGCTTCGGCTATCCTGTCAGCCTCTGAAGAAATATATCTGTGCTGTTTACCTATCCCATAATCCTAAAGACTTTGAAAAATTATTTTACTATCTTATTTTTAAGGTGGAACACTCCCCATCAGTTTTTCTTTTCTTGAAAATCTCTATTGCAGGTGATTTCAAGGTTCACCATCATCTTTAGCTCTCCTTTTCTTTCACTAATCCACCGGGGGAAAATGCCTACATCTTTTCTATCTTTGATGAACTAGAACAGCTTCCACAACACCCTACCTGTATCGACTGCCTTGGAGAGAGTTCCAATATAAATGACCTTTTCCTTACAACTAATTCTTCTGCTTATGTTGTTAATCTTTCCTCACCATTGGGCTTCTCCGATCAAAACCTTATCACCTTAACCTCTCCAGTAAGGCCTATGGACTCTTTCAATATGTAGTGGCTTTGGCATTTCGGAACTGCTGACTGGGTGGCTCTCAGGCAGTACTTCTTTGATTTTCCCCGGAATGATTATTGCTTCCATGGCCCAGAACCATTTGAGTGTGTCTCGTGCATTACGATTTTTATTCTTTTAGGCATGGAAAGAAATATTCCATCCTCTTATACTGTGACTAATGCAAAAAATACCTAGTTTAATCACGCTTGTGTCCCCCCAAATGTCATCTCTTTTGTCTCCGCCATTAACCATGCCAAGTCTGTCCTTCACACTGCTAAATATAATTCATTCATACTAAATGCTCTTAACTCTCCAACTCATATTCTCTCCTCTCCTTCTGGCACCGTGACAAAAATCATTCTGACAACTTTACGTCATCATTCTTCCCTCCTCTTTTCCACTCTGATGGCTCTGTAGCTATTTCTTCAACTGATAAAACGGAACTCTATGCTCAGATTTTCTCCTCCAATTCCACCTTACTGTAAATGATTCTGGAGCTGTCCCTCCATCACTTCCCCCCTCTGACTTCCTCCTGGTTGACATTAAAATTTCCTCAGTTGATGTGCTTTCAACAAATCACTGGCATCAATAATAACAGGGCATATAGGCCTGATGGAGTCCCTCCTGTTGCCCTCAAGGGTGCTAACACCCTGCCTAGGTAAACTCTTTCGTCTTTGTCTCTTGTACCTTTCCTTCTTGCTGAAAGTTTACTCTCATTCTGCCTCTCCCAAAGAACCATTCCCAGTTATAGCCCATTGCTGTAACATCCTGTATTTCTAAAGGTTCTGAGTCTATTATTCAAAACAAGAAATTAAAGCGCCTTTCCTTTCATAACCTTCATTGCGATCGTCACTGCGTTCTGCCAGGGAAGCTGTACTAGCGATCTTCTTACCTTCTTTTTTAACTCCTGGTCATCAACTTTTCGGGATTTTGGCGAAAGCTTTACGATTGCATTTGACATCTCAAAGGCTTTCAGTCGAGTTTGCCTAAATCTTCAATTTCCAAACTGTCCTCTCGCAGCTTCTATGACTCTATCTGTGCCTTCACCTCTAGCTTCCTATCTGGTCGTTCTGTAGCTGGTGTTGTAAGCGGGCACCGTTCTTCTCCTAGGGGAATCAGTAGTGGTGTTCCCAAAGGTTCTGTCCTATCATCAACTCTCTTCCTTTTATTCATCAACGATCTTAGCTGTTCATTTAACCCAGGGGTGGGGAACCTTTCTCCTGTTAAAGGCCATTAGGATATTTTCAACATCACTCGCGGGCCATACAAAATTATCAACCTAAAATCAACTGTAGCCTGGTACATACTATATGAATGCTTTATATATATATATATATATATATATATATATATATATATATATATATATATATATATATATATATATATATATATATATATATATATATATATATATTCGTTCATGACTCTATGAAATTGCATTTACGAGTTGCCTCGCGGGCCTGATCAAATGGTCTTGCGGTCCTTGTACGGCCTGGAGGCCGGACGTTCCTCATCCCTGATCTAACCCTATTCACTCATACGCTGATGATTCCACACTACACCCTCACATGCGCTTCTAGTAACATCCATCTCACCAGTTACTTCAACAAACAAGAGATGAGGTTATGGCACACCTAATGTCTGACTTGGTTCATATTTCTGAATAGGGTAAAAGTAATCTTTCGTTTTTAATGTACCAAAAACTCAGTACTTACATTTTTCAACCCATCAAAATCTACCACAGGACTGTCCTCTGATTTATAACAATACGCAACTCAATCCTGCATCTGTTCTCAACAAGGTGGAGTTAAAGGCTTTTAGTCTCATTAACCCTCCTCTTACTTGGTTCTTTCCACCTCTCTCTCTCTTTGCCACACTGCTGCATCTTTATTGCGTTTCTACCTCTACTTCAGTGGTTACTGTTCCTCTGAACTGTCTGCTTTCATCCCTCCACCACAACAGCAGGCGCGTAGCTCTGGTCTAGTAAAAAAAACTCTCATTTTGATACAAGAGTTAACCGTTACTTTCAGTTCTTCACGTATATGACAGATCAGCTCTGGAACCGTCTTCCCGTGTCTGTATTTCTTACTGCCTATGCCCTCCAGTCTTTCAAACACAATGTTTCCAGGCATCTCGAAATGAACTTATCTTGAATCGGCTCTCTAGCATCTTGGGCTGGTTGCTTGGGTGTTGTTGCCCTGCATGTAAGCAGCTTCTCTGTATTTGTATGTACCACTCTTGGTCTGTAGATCCACTGAAGAAGGCGACAGCTGTCGCCGAAACTGTTTGGAATTACATCTTTTTTCATCCGCCAGTGTGAGTTTTTGTATCCTCTAGCATCTTGTTTTTTCTTTGAAAGAACTTTTTTTTTTTTTTTTTTTTTTGCCATCAAGCCCTTGTTCCCTTGTTCGTTGAATAAAAAAAAAAAAAAACAACAACTACGCATTCAAGGTGGAGAGATGGCAATTTTAAGACAAGTTAGAGTAAAGTTTGGTGAGTGTTTCAGATGGTTTGATTTTTCAGGTATGAATTCGTCAACTTTGGCAAGATACTGGTGTGTTTGTCTGTATGCCTGGTGGTTTCGAGGTAGAGATTTCGGGCCGGAGAGGGATGTAGCATATGTGCTATATTTCGAATCCTAGAGGTGAACAGAGTCTTTTCTATCATGGAAAAATGCTAATAGGTCCGTAAGTCAGTCTCCTACCCTTGAATTTTTCTGGACTATGGATGCCTTGTCTAGGACCCTTACGACTGGAAGAGGGAGCTATGGGACTGGTAGTTTCATTTCTTACCATTTTCTGAGGATGCAGGAGCGTCTGAGAACAGAACCACGCCAAGTGAACACACTCACTCCACTAAACCCTACTTTGTACAGTTTCATACAAACTAGTCAACCACCAAACTTATATGTGCGATTTATTTTCATCTCGATAAATTATAGTGCTTTGTACAGTAAATTTAATGTCCCCTTTTAGCTTTCTTTATAGTGTATACTGCTCACTGAAGTCTTTTTCCTCTAACATGACAGTTACTTTCCCACCACCAATTTGTGCTTTTTATTCTCATCTGGGTAAATCCATTGCTTTTTATTGTACCTTGCTTGACGAGAAATGTTCTCTTTGGTCGTTGTTCTCAATACCATATGCACAGTAAACCTGGTTTTTGAAAGTCATTTGTATCTTCTAAATCACAACACCATCATGCTTGGTTTTGCTTTTTATTTTTTATTTTTTACTATACATTGATTGTTAAAAAATGGTCTTTGAGCATTTTGTCATCAATTTATGCTTTTTCGTGATGTCTACTTCCTCCTCTATACAAGCACTAGCCAACCACCACTTATATTTTTGCATATTTTCATTTCGGTAAGTGTACCTTGCATTGTGCGTGACGAGTAAATATTCTCTCAGAGTATTTTTTAAATCAGTAATTTATGAGCAGTAAACTTGTCTCTCCAGTGACACCTATTTCTTTATCTAACGTGACAAATATCAGCCAAACATGATGTTTATTTGTACAGTTCATTTTCTGCACAAAAAATGTGTTGCTCTTAAAATGAACATCTGAGAGTGAGTTGGCAATCTAGTATGTTTGGTAAACTTGCTTTTTCTGTATCACCTGTGTGTCCCATCTTTTTGTGATGTATAACAGCTACCCAACTTAGAAAAAGTGTTTGCGCATTTTATCTTCATTTTACTGAATTTATGTACAGTAAATTGAAATGGTCCATACTGTCTATATCATTCATTCTAGCATGGCATTTACCAATATCCTACTCTCTCTCTCTCTCTCTCTCTCTCTCTCTCTCTCTCTATATATATATATATATATATATATATATATATATATATATATATACACAGATCACACAAACCTCACCATTCTTTCTAGGAGGTGCTACAGTACTATTTGTATAATTAATTTACTTTTATTAAAACCACAGAAGCTTTAGCATTGGAGTGGAAAAAAAGTAAAGGTGGGGCAGACGCCACAGGGCTTCATTGCGCTGCTCGTCTCCATAACTTAGACCCATAACACTGTGGCGTGTTTTTCACCCACTATCCTGGGAAACAGTGCTACTGAATCATTCAGGTCATAACATTTTCCCACACTAGGTTTTGCCCTGGATATTGATTTTTCTTACCAAAACAAGAAGGGTAGATGGCCACCTGAGACAAATGGCACCAGCTGCTCGCACTCACCAGCCATCGAACCCTGGTGCAATCAGGTAGCAGCTACAAAGAACTCCAACCACTCTGCCTCTGCGACACACCGTCAACAGCACTTATTTACTTACTACCTCACTAAAAGCACTGGGAAATAAAGGTCTTTGCCATTTAATAGGAAAGAATACTGGGTCTGTTTAAACTTATGGTATATGCATTATGATTTTAGCTCTTTCACCAACTCCTAACCCGGATTTTCGTCTTCTTGCAGATTAGTTCACGTAGCTCTGTGGAGGAATAAGACAGTGCTACGGCTCGTACGTCCTTTCCATAAAACTTGTTCATGAATAGGACTATATATGACTGTTAATCTGTTGTTGTAACCCAACAGTCAAGATGGAGAGATGGCAATTTCAGGCCAAATTAAAGTAAACGAGTATAATACATCCAATTCGAGTGCCAACAGTGGTGTAAAGTACGCTCAAAAACAGGCGTACAATACCACACCCGACGGCTATTCATGGACTGTAATTGATTTCTTAAGTGAATGCAAATACGAAGGCGTTATCCTTTCCTCATGACAAAAGAACTTACTACTGGATGCCCTGTAGTTGGTCTGTTTTCATCTGTTAGTGATCAATAACCCCTTCTGGCTCAGCCAATGCCCAAGTGTATTCAGATTAGAGGTTAATTCTAACTTGTAACCAAGGAAACTTAAATTCCTACCTCAAAACTAACGTGCATCGAATTTCAAGCAACAACGACTTTGCATTCAAGTAATGGGAACGGCCCAGTTCAATCGGATGGAAACAAACCAACCGTAGCCTTTTGTTGTGAATCCTTGCCATTAGAGATTCTAGATGGAAAATAGCTAAAAATTTCTAGTAATCGTGAGGTTATTATTATTATTATTTTTTTTTTGTCTAAAACCAATTATGTTAAGTGAATCTGTATCTCAGGGATAATACAAGTAGGTCCAAATGCATTCCAGTACTTGTGTGTTGCAGGGATGGCTCGGGTCTACCTTGTATTACTTTCTGTCTCATAATCTGTCACATGCTTTAGCTGCTCATATATTACGTATACCAATTCTCGTATGTTATAGGGAAGGCCAAGTTATCACCCTGCCCTGCATAATTTTCTGCTTTGAATAACTCGTCTCACGATTTATGCTGCCTACTTTCGTACGTTCACTTATTGCATAACTGAATAGATTTTTGAACGAAGCAACCAAGCTATCTGCACCCCACGTAGCCACAGACTTATCCATCCACGCAACATACGAGAATTGAGATGCGTGATACATGGACCCTTGAAATCGGTGAAATATTTTCTATTCTATTCTTGCTGTATCTTTTATCATCATCATCATCATCATCATCATCATCGTCATCATCATCATCATCATCATCATCATCATCATCATCATCATCATCATCGTCATCATTCAGACCTCTTCTCCACCTTAGGATAGGGTAAGGTAGGGTTCAGAGAGCAAGGGAGAAAAGATAGGAGGAATCAGCCAACAATATGCCCAGTTAAACACTCATTTACTTACCTGTCAAGCCTCGAAATCCTAAAGGACTTTCCTAGTGATAAATAAAATGGTGTAACGGTAGCAAAAATAAAACAGAAAATACGTCACCTGATTATAAGGGTTACCGGCTCCCCTACGATGACGTGTTTCTAGAAATGGAACATCTCTGGGAGCGGCCCTGTTCGTCTGTCTCTCATTGCTGAAAATTTGGAAGCCAGGTGCCCCCATCCCAGAAGCTTTAACGACTTAAGCATAGCCACACCACACCATATCACACTGCACATCAAACCACTCTCTCACAGCACACCACACAAAATCACCCTCCCACACCACACCACACCACACCACACAAAATCACCCTCCCACACCACACCACACCACACAAAATCACCCTCCCACACCACACCACACCACACAAAATCACCCTCCCACACCACACCACACCACACAAAATCACCCTCCCACACCACACCACACCACACAAAATCACCCTCCCACACCACACCACACCACACAAAATCACCCTCCCACACCACACCACACCACAGAAAATTACCCTCCCACACCACACCACACCACACAAAATCACCCTCCCACACCACACCACACCACACAAAATCACCCTCCCACACCACACCACACCACACAAAATCACCCTCCCACACCACACCACACCACACAAAATCACCCTCCCACACCATACCACACCACACAAAATCACCCTCCCACACCACACCACACCACACAAAATCACCCTCCCACACCACACCACACCACACAAAATCACCCTCCCACACCACACCACACCACACAAAATCACCCTCCCACACCACACCACACAAAATCACCCTCCCACACCACACCACACCACACAAAATCACCCTCCCACACCACACCACACCACACAAAATCACCCTCCCACACCACACCACACCACACAAAATCACCCTCCCACACCACACCACACCACACAAAATCACCCTCCCACACCACACCACACCACACAAAATCACCCTCCCACACCATACCACACCACACAAAATCACCCTCCCACACCACACCACACCACACAAAATCACCCTCCCACACCACACCACACCATACCAGAGGCATTAACCAAAGGGCCTTTTTTTTCCCTACTTGTTTGCTTTAATTAGGCGACCATCATTTGATATTATCAGTGATGGAAGTGGTTAAGGAGTGCCATACTTCTATGCATGGAAGGGGTGGTCACAGATGAATCTCCTCTGTCACCCTGTCCTCTGTCATCAGGCTACCCTCCCTCCAACTAACACCGTATACCTCTCCATCCCATCCCTTCATCTCATCGTCAGTCTACCCCTCCCCCTTCAAACTCACTCACACTGCAAAGGCCGTACGAAACCTACTAAATGTTTTACTATGTTGGCCGAGTTCAACTTGAATGCAGTCCACTGTGATCCACACGCTCGCACGTTACCCTTGTGCCAAAACGATGGTAATCACTTTTCTACTGGCAATGTGGCCTTAGACCCCATTGCAGTACTCATTCCTAGTTAGTTTCTCATTCTCCATTCTCTTATCATAGCCACACCATACCTGATGCTTCCTAGCACATCCACATCAGCACCACAGAATTCATTTGCTTCTTCATTTGCCTGTGTCTCTAACTTTACATCCATTTCAACACTACATCTCTTTTGTCTGTATGCCTCTCGACGTAACCTCCATTATCACTGCAAACTCTTCCCTAGTTGAACATAATTATCGACAAATCGGAAGAATTATAGAAGAAAAGGCATCGGACTGAAGAGGTTAATCAGTACTGGCATAACTTAGCCTGTAAACTTTAACCGAAGGTAAAATTGCCACCAAACCATATTGAGTGCTCAACTATAAATGGTGATTAACACTAAAATATGATGCTAGTGGCAAAGAAGTGCTGTGGAAGGATACAGGGTCGTAGTATTGATTTATTCTGCAATATAACAAACGTTACTGCAAGTTAAAGTGAATAAACTTCAGTCCTGGGCAATGCATGGCAAACTGGCATTGGATATAGATTATATAATTTCTGACATACAGATTATTTCTTTACCAATCAGAACAAGCCACAGGAGTCTGGGAAACGTTGTCACTGAAGGCTATATATATATATATATATATATATATATATATATATATGTGTGTGTGTGTGTGTGTGTGTGTGTATGTGTGTGTACATACACGACCATATGCAGTACATTTAAATATACATGGATACATATAGTCTAGGCGGACGTGTGACACCGGCGCTTCGTACCAAATCATCACGGCCAGTGGCATTACCTAAATAGTATCTTTGTATGAGTCAAGCTCAGTACCAGGTTAGACTAAATGATTGTTCATTATAAAAAAGGAAAAAAATAATAAGTTTCAACAAGACTTGTAAAAACAGGAAATAGGACCAAGATGAAAGAATACGCTGAGTCATCTCTGAGGTTTGTTTAGACTACAACAAGACGGAGATTGTAAGTATATGCTTTGCACTTTAAGTATTGCAAAATGGATACATACTTCAGTAAAACAAATTTGGAAAAGAAAAGGGATAAAGGTAAAAAGCAAAATGATTTCTACCAAGAACTGGTTGAAGCAGAGACCCACAATAGACTGGTTGAACGTGTAAACAAACTAGAAATGGGTTTCAAAAATGAAATTGATGAAATAAAGAAGCAGATGCACTTGCAAAAGGAAGAAATAGAAAAACTAGGAAGGGAGGCCAATAAGAAAGACACAACCATCAGTGAACTAACAGTGGAACTGAGTACACTTAGGAAGAAAATGAGTGAAATGGCAAGTACAGTAGTCAATCACGAGAGTGTTATGGAAGAGTTCAAAAATGACACAGAGACAATTAGGCAAGTTAGCAGTCTTATTGACCAGAGCAGTGATACTGAGGAGAAGATAACACAAGTAAATGAAGCTGTGCAAAGCTACAAAAATGATGTAGAAACCACGTATGCTGAAATGGTGAAAGTAAAGAAAGACTTAGAAACAAGGGTGGAGGAAAAAAGCATTAAAAAGGAGGTGAAAAGAATAATCCAAAACAATCCAAAGTTAGTCAGAGATTCAGTAGAGATAAACAAATCAATAGTAATCACTGGTATAGAAGAGGATGAAGTTAAAAACAAGATCACAAGAGAGTAAAAGGAGATGGCAAATGTAATGAGCTTACTGAAAGAAGTATCAGAGGAAATCTGTAGTAAAGACATAGAGGAACACAAAAGGTTAGGAAAATACGAGAAAAGCAAGACAAGCCTATGCCCAGAGTCGGTCACATAAAAAAAAAAAAAAAAAAAAAAAAAAAAAAAAAAAGACCTCTAAAGGTGACTTTCCAGAGTGCAAACACTGTGGAAGAGATACTAAAAAATGCAAAGAATCTTAAGGAAAAAGAGGAGTTCAAAAATGTATGGATAAAAAGATGCCTAACACAAGAGGAACTGGAATTACTGAAAGAGAAAATGGAGGAAGCAAAAACAAAAAATGAGGGAAGATCAGAAGAGGAGAAGAAGAAATTTTTTTACAAAGTAATAGGACTCCAGGTACGAAAGTGGTACACAAACAGGATGGAAGAAAAAGGAGGAAGGTAGTAGAACCATGTCATGACAAGTATATAAACAAGGTGATAAGGTTGATGTACTCAAATGTGGATGGAATGGTATCTAAATTACTAGAGATGAATGATTATGTCAGAGAAAATGAACCACAAATAATATGCCTAACTGAAACAAAATTAATACCAAGGATATCAAATGACATACTAAACTTAGAGGAATACAATATATGGAGAAGAGACAGATATTTAAAAAAAGGAGGAGGAATTATAATATTAACTAAGAAAAATTTAAAAGTCAAGGAAATAAAACTAGATATACCATCACAAGTAGAACTGATTGCAGTAGAGATCGACACATCTGAAGGTAAAGTAATTGTAGCCAATTTGTACATGCCACCCAGATCAAACACATGGGAAAGAAACGAATATGAGGACCTGGCAGAGAGTACAATTCAGAGTGTAAGATCATTGCTACATAAAATGGAAGAGAAATCGGAAAGAATTATACTAACTGGGGACTTCAATACAAATATAAATTGGAATACTCTAGATATAAATAGCCAAGAAAGCTGTTGGGATCAAAAGCTCCTGGATCTCGTACAAGAGTTTTTCTTAACGCAACATGTGAGGGAAACCACCAGAAAAAGAGGACTTGATGTACCTTCAGTGCTAGATCTAATATTTACAAGGCAAGAAAATGATATTGACAGTTTAATATATCACCCTCCACTCGGCAAAAGCGATCATGCAGTACTAAATTATAACTTCAGGATAGCATATGACATAGTAAACAGCAATGATAGTTACAAAAAGAGCCTAAACTATAAAAAGGGAAATTATCAAGACCTAAAGAAGTATTTCTTAGAAGTTGATTGGGAAAATGAGCTTAGAGGACAAGATTTAAATGCTGTATATAAAAATTTTTGTGAATTTTATGAAATAGGAGTCCAGAAGTACATCCCACAGCACAAAGAAGCAGATAAGAAAATACAGAAATGGTTCAATACAGAATGTAAAAAATCAAAAGAAAGAAGAGATTTGTTGTGGAATAGATACAGAAGACACAATAGTGAAAGGGCATATAATAATTACAAACAGGCAAGAAACGACTATACAAGAATAAGGAGGAAGCCCAAAAACAGTTTGAGGAGGATATAATAAATAAAAGTAGTGATCAACCAAAGCTGTTTTACAGCTATATCAGAAGCAAAACTAAAGTAAAAGATATAATACAATCCATTACGGACGAGGGAATCACTTATACACAAGAGAAAGATATTTGTGAAGCACTAAATAAGAATTTCCAATTAGTTTTTACAGAAGAAAAAATTTTGAGAGGGACTATGTGGAACACGCATGTCCACACATACTACCAGATATACAAATAGCAGAAAAAGTAATACAGGAGGAGTTAAGTAGATTAGACAGAGGAAAAGCAAGTGGTCCTGATGAAATTTCATGTTGGGTATTACGAGAATGTGCAAAGGAGTTATGTAAACCATTATTTTTAATTTTCAAGAAATCCTTGAGTCAAGGTAAACTACCTGATACTTGGAAAAAAGCAAATATTGTCCCCTTATTCAAGAAAGGAAATAGACAAAATCCACTCAACTACCGACCAGTATCACTGACCAGTGTTGTAAGCAAGGTATTAGAAAAACTTATAAGAAAAGCTTGGGTAAATCATCTAGAAGAACACAGTATGATAACAGAAAGACAGTTTGGTTTCAGAAAAGGAAAATCATGTGTTACTAATCTGTTGAGCTACTATGACAAAGTAACAAACACAATACAGGAAAGGGAAGGATGGGTGGACAGTATCTATTTAGATTTCAAGAAAGCTTTTGACACAGTACCACACCAAAGACTTTTATGGAAACTGTGCCATCAAGGAGGAATTCGAGGCAAACTGTTTTGTTGGATGCAAGACTTTCTCATAAAAAGAGAAATGAGGACAGTACTAAGAGGAAACTACTCATCATGGAAAGAAGTGACTAGTGGAGTACCACAGGGTTCAGTGCTGGCACCAATCATGTTTTTAGTGTATATAAATGATATAAACAGTAACACTGGAAATGAGAACTATCTGAATATGTTTGCAGATGATGCAAAAATACAAGGGAGAATTACTAACACAGACTCTTGTAAAGAGCTACAAGAAGAATTAAATAAACTTCATGAATGGAGTAGTACATGGCAAATGGAATTCAATGTGGACAAGTGTCATGTAATCAAGTTTGGTAAAAGTGGAAAAAGACCTGATTGGGATTACAAGTTAGGAAATAAAACCCTATACACATCAGAAAGAGAGATAGACCTAGGTGTGATTAGTAATAACAGACTATCTCCGGCTGACCACATCAGCGAGAAGGTACAGAACATGTATACACTGCTTGCAAATATGAGTATAGCATTCACATACATAAATGAAGACATGCTAAGAAGGATAATAACATCATTCATTAGACCAACCCTGGAATATGCATCAGTAGTCTGGAGTCCTCATCTCAAAAGGCACATAGACAAGATTGAAAAAGTTCAAAGGGCCGCTACAAGATGGATACCAAGCTTAAGGGACCTAAGCTACGAAGAATGACTAAATAAACTGAATCTACCAACACTACAGGAGAGAAGGAAAAGAGGTGACATGATAATGCTATATAAATGCATATCAGGAAAGGAGAAAATAGACATAAATGATTACTTAACATATGGAGAAGCATCAGCAAGAGGACACTGCAAAGAACTGCATAAGAAGAGAGGTGATAAAGACGTAAGGAAATTCAGTTTCCCAAACAGAGTAATTGAGCAATGGAATTCACTACCGAATGAAATGGTGTGTGCCAAAACAATTCACAAATTTAAGGATATGTACGATAAATATGGTTTAAGACACGGGACAGTACGAGCTTGACTTATTCCTGTAAAGATACAATTAGGTAAGAACAATTAGGTAAGAACACACACACACACACACACACACACACACACACACACACACACACACGTGTATCCAACCATCCATCATCCAATCCTACTGTCACGGGGTTTTTTAAAATAAAATACTTATATGTTTAAAATGATAATAATGTTCAATAATATTGCAGAGCAGGGACACTGATTGTCTTGCTAAATCAAGCAACGATTATTTACGCTGGCTTACTTCGCCGATTTTCTCAGAACGAGAATTTATAAACTTTCTCAACAGTACACAGCAGAGACTAATTACTCACAAATGCTGATTACTAGTACTGTTAGCCTCTGGAGAAAGTTACTTCACCCCTGACAATGAATAACTAATACTAATAATAATATCAGGTTCTTGCTGATGCTTAACTCCGAGGAGGCACAGCGGATTTTAAGCTTAATACACAAGACTGGCCTAAGTACCAGTTATGAATGGCAAACGTTTATGCAAGCTAGGAGCTATAAGAGAAATAAGCTTAATTGCGGAGAAATGAAACAAGAGTTTACATTATATTAAGCTCAAGAAAAAGAACTGTTAAATTTATTGATTACAAAATAAATTTGACGTTACATTTCAAAATCAAATAAAGAGATCGCACTCACTCACTCACACAAGAGCTAAATTTTTACGTCTAGGAAAAAACACCTTAATTAAATTCTTAAGACTAGGAAAACGAAAAGAAATACTGGTCAATGAATGCTGTGTATCACCCAAATCAAGGGTGGGAGCCTGGGGAAACTGTGGTCTAGCAGAGCCTGGGCTGACTTCTCACTTGTTGGAGCACAGATCCTTCCTCCGTCAAAGCAAACACTGGACTGCTTTCAAAATACGATGTATGGGCAGGACGCACAAGCCACTGGAAGAAGGCGTGGCTAACGGTTGAGGCAAGCAGGGGCGAACAATAAAGAAACAATAGTATCGCTCAGTAGAGCACTTAGTGACGTGCATTAAATCGGTCACTTTTGAAACAGTGACGAATATTTTGAAAAGTATACCCCAAAATGGAGAGAGAAACGGTTAACTGAGCGATACACAGTGAGTTTCCACTAATAGTTCGTGGCTTCTCACAAAAGGAAAATGTCGCGAATTTGATTCGTGACATTACGCCCCTACAAAATTAAATTTTTTCCTTATGGGAAAAAATTTGTGGATATATATATATATATGTACACATCCTAACTCATTCACACAAGATTCACACTGTGGTGTGTGTGCTATCCTGCTACAGGAGAAAGTCGCAGTCGTCAGTGAGCAAAAAAAAACCTCGTATTTATGTTAATAGAAGCAAGCTTGAGGGAAAAACTCCGTGACGACGGTGAAAATCCTGTACTCAGGTCAAACTGAGCAAAAAGTTCGCTACATTTACACTGACAACTAATTGTTGTGTAGCGTGGTGTATGTAATACACAGTGTAGGTGTGACAGTTGTAGTGTAACTGTACCTACATGTAAAATGACACAGTAAATAATAATATGGCAACGACGAAGACAGAGGAGAAGAGGCGGCAGCGTGTGGCAGACGATCAGCTGGCCCGCACAGCAAAACTGCTACACCCATTGCTGTACCTGCAAAACCAATTAAGGTGGAGCATCAAAAGTGTCAATGAGACAAAATTCTTATTACGTTACAATTACTTTCTCTGCCTAGCAATCAGTACATGCTATGAAAAGTACGCTCTAGCTGAAAAATACAAGTGACAGCTTAAGCTTCGTACATTCGAGGTCGCCATTAATTATAGCACACAATTAGTGTCGGCAAGTTGAGAATCCTTGCGCAAACTCGGGTCTTCCATAGCCTCGAACTGCACACGGGTCCTCAACCTGTGCCTTAACCTACAGTACTTATATTAATATCGGGGAGCTGTGAATCCTTGTGCAAACTCTGGTCTTCCATAGCCTCGAGTCGCCTGCGGAGTTCTCACTTCCCCCTTTACCTACAGTACTTATATTAGTAGCGGGGAGCTGAGAATCCTTGTGCAAACTCGGGTCTTCCATAGCCTCGAGTCGCCTCTGCGGAATTCTCTCTCGAACTTCCCCCTTAACTTACGGTACATAATATGTATGTACAGGCCCTGGACATAATGTGTCCTGTGGGGCCAACAAGTGAGACGTCAGGTCTACACCCACTTCACCACTACCCTGTCAATCAACTGACTCAGAGATTACAGGTGTGGTTACGAACGGCACAGGAAGGACATGTCCCTGATTAGTGGTGTTATTTTGACACACTGCAGGAACGGACAAAACTATCTATGTCTCGTCCCATCCCTGGCCAGAAAAAGTCAGCTTGGATACGGCCCTGGGTCTTCCTTTTGCCCGTGTGACCTCCTGAGGCTGAACAATGATCCCATTGTAACACTGCTAGGCGGTACTTGGCGGGAACGACAAACTGCTGTCGAACCTCACCCTCGGGTGTTCGTGACTCACGGTAGAGCCGTCCTTGTTTACGAAGGAACTTGGCTCGATCTCCCCGTGAATACTTAATCACTTGACCCTTTTGTTTGTTCCGCACGGCAGCAAGTGTCGGGTCAGAATGTTGTTCTTGTACAACAAGTTGACTACACATCAGATCTTGCGGTGATTCAATGATCACTGGGGTGACACAGTCTGGAGCCTCAGCCATGGCTTGTGTTACTGCAGCAGCCGAAGTCTGAGTAGCGTCATGTTCGGTGCAATTATCCTTGACACCATAAATGTTTCCTACTATGAGGTCAAATAAAGGTTCTGGCATGACAACTGCGAGTGTCGTACCAGTATAAAATGGAGATGCCACCTGGATACATGTCTCAGGGAACAATCTCACTGATCCATCAATAAGGTTTGCATGGATCTGTCGACCTGTATACTGCTCAGGCCGAACTAAACTCTGCTTGACAGAGCAACCTGAGGAACCATTATCTCTCAGGACCTTCACAGGAATGCCTCCCACAAACCCTGGCTGAACAAGGAAGGTACTGTCACCTGTGGGAGGGCCTGTGGAGGAAGCAGCTAGCCACTCATGAGGCTGCTGAATTGATGCGGCAAACATTGTGCCTTGAGAATTATATTGGGAAGATGGAACATTGGCCATCTGTGAAGGGGGGTTCACTGTCACTGTGGGACTAGTGAACTGTGGGGAAGTACCCATACTGGTAGGGACGTGACCACCGTGCTGCTGCTGAGGAATGAAGGCTGCATTCGCTTCCTGCCTCTTTTGAGCTGGTGGTGAAAAAGTTTGTCCCGACGGTCGGTTGCGTGGCTGATACTGCTGCTGGTTAGGGTACTTGTTGTACCTCTTCCACTCAGGATTCTGAGTGTTTTGCCCCTGGTCGTTCCACTGCGGTTTTGGATCTTGGCCATTATTCTGAGAATGGCCTTGTTGCTGGGGTTCAGTCTGAGACGGCTTCCCAGACTTATCAGGTTTTCTGTTCCAGGTGTTTTGCTTAAGAGTTTGATACCCGTATGCAGTAAAGAATGCGTCAGCCTTTTCTGCCATTTGGCTGGCATCTTTCACCTGGCAGATCTTAAGCTGTGCTATGAGCTCAGCAGGCCACGACCTCTCTAGCTGTGTAAGCAGCATAAGGTCAATTATCCCCTCACGCATGGAAGGGTTTCGTCTTTCTCCATCCACTCATTTAAGTAAGCAGTGAGACGATCAAGGAACTGAACAGCTGTCTCCTTGTCTTGGAGACGAGCTCGCATGAACTGAACTTTGGCGTCGTCTACTGTGAGACCATATGCCTTAATGAGTGCAGCTTTCATCATCTCATACGTGAGATTGTCTCCACGAATTCTGTGGAGAATGTCGAGGGCAGGGCCCTCAAATAAACTAAGAAATTGGAGCCGCTTAGCTGCCTCATCCAGTTGATACATGTCTGCCATGTCCTCAAAATGAGCTATGTACGGCTCGATACGCTCGCTTTCCTTGTATGAAGGAAGCTTGATGCGTGGGGTCGCCAGGACATGTGTAGGAAGAGCGCTCATGGAGCTTGAACCAACTGCACCAGATGTGTCTGAAGCCAAGGAATCTCGCTTGAGCTTCAGCACTTCAAGTTCATGTTTTTCTCGTGCCTCTCGCTCGGCACGTTCATATTCACATTGTTCCCGCTCATATTCCCGTTCCTTTTTGCGTTCCTCACGCTGTTCTCACTCGTATTCGCGCTGAATCTTAAGCTCTTCAAGGGCATCATTCTCGCGCTGCTGCTCCTGATTATGCTGTGAGACTATATACTCTTTAATTTCGGTTGGGTCCGAAAGACCCATTTCTTTGGCTTCCTGTAAAAATACAGTGGTAGCCATGGCGCTAATTTATTAAGCAAACGAAACTGAGTACTGACTGCTTCGCAAACGAATGCTAATGACACAAGTAAAGAATACAGACACAAGCTAGTAGTGACCAGTCTTATCTAGTTAACTGGAAAGGAATAAAGCAAAATGCAAATAACTGAGAAGACTCAATAATTAACACAATGGGTACGGCGGCTACCCAGGAGCGAATAAAATCGTCTGGCGTTACCAAAAATAAAGTACTAAATAGAGTTAAGTACTCTATGGATTAATAAAGCAAAAATTCACTTGCTAAATTAATGGTAAACACCAGTAAACTTGTGCCTATAAACTTTAATGATAAATTCCTAAATATGAACGAGTGAGTACTATCTCGTGAATAGCTTTAGAGCTAGGAGTTAATATCCTGGAATGAGGTCGCCAATTGTCATGGTTTTTTTTATAATAAAATACTTATATTATGTTTAAATGATAATAATATTCAATAATATTGCAGAGCAGGGACACTGACTGTCTTGCTAAATCAAGTAACGATTATTTACGCTGGCTTACTTCGCCGATTTTCTCAGAACGAGAATTTATAAACTTTCTCAACAGTACACAGCAGAGACTAATTACTCACAAATGCTGATTACTAGTACTGTTAGCCTCTGGAGAAAGTTACATCACCCCTGACAATAAATAACTAATACTAATAATAATATCAGGTTCTTGCTGATGCTTAACTCCTAGGAGGCACAACGGATTTTAAGCTTAATACACAAGACTGGCCTAAGTACCAGTTATGAATGGCAAACGTTTATGCAAGCTAGGAGCTATAAGAGAAATAAGCTTAATTGCGGATAAATGAAACAAGAGTTTACATTTTATTAAGCTCAAGAAAAAGAACTGTTAAATTTATTGATTACAAAATAAATTTGACGTTACATTTCAAAATCAAATAAAGAGATCGCACTCACTCACACACACAAGAGCTAAATTTTTACGTCTAGGAAAAAACACCTTAATTAAACTCTTAAGACTAGGAAAACGAAAAGAAATACTGGTCAATGAATGCTGTGTATCACCCAAATCAAGGGTGGGAGCCTGGGGAAACTGTGGTCTAGTAGAGCCTGGGCTGACTTCTCACTTGTTGGAGCACAGATCCTTCCTCCGTCAAAGCAAACACTGGACTGCTTTCAAAATACGATGTATGGGCAGGACGCACAAGCCACCGGAAGAAGGCGTGGCTAACGGTCGAGGCAAGCAGGGGCGAACAGTAAAGAAACAATAGTATCGCTCAGTAGAGCACTTAGTGACGTGCATTAAATCGGTCACTTTTGAAACAGTGATGAATGTTTTGAAAAGTATACCCCAAAATGGAGAGAGAAACGGTTAACTGAGCGATACACAGTGAGTTTCCACTAATAGTTCGTGGCTTCTCACAAAAAGGAAATGTCGCGAATATGATTCGTGACACCTACGTTGTCCCATGAGAAGCGTAGGAGCCCGGGGCTAGGCAAGTTGGTCCTAACATTTAAGATGAGAGTGACCAGCCTCACTCATCCCTGAGCACCAGCGGATTTAGGGGGGGAGGGCATTGGGGCCATGCCCCCCCCACCAGGTATGTTGGCGCCCCTCAGTAAGTCCTTCCAGTTGTTTGCTGCGCCTCCTGTTCTTTTCAACTCCTAGGGCCATAGTCAAGAAGAAGCGTCGGGCACCTCACCCTCACCCAGATACAACAAGTATCTTTTAATACCCGTGTTTGTGTGTATGTGTGGAAATGGTGACGTTAGTGAACGTTTTCAAAAGTTACTCATAAGAATTAGATACACATATAAGTAGTGAAAATTTAAAGCAGCTGGCTGCTAGCGGGCGTCCCTTTTTTGCTTGCCCCCCTCCTTCCCAGAATAGCCGTCATGTCCTCCTATGTCCCTGAGTGGCGTTACGTGAGCAATAATCCCCAACCACACCTTAAATTGAAATCTTCAATGGCTCAATCCGATTGGAGTGCCGTAATTACCCACTAAACCACCAGGCGCCAAAATTTGGTTATATGGTTACCACCCAGCGTAGTAAATGTTTCCTGGTGTAAAGGAAACCATTTAGCTTATCACTCAATGTAGAGTCACGCACAGGAAGAAGGAAGACGAAAGAATGAAGGAAAGAAAAACAGACGAGGGAGTGTAAAGTCACCCGTAGGCAGAAGGCGAGGAAAGAATGATGGAAAGACAGAAGAGGATGGACGTGTAAATCTATCTATCTATCTATCTATTTATAGTCTCATCTATTTGCACACACAGATCACCAAGCAGATCATGAACTGGTCCGGATGTGAATCCAGATTTTGCTCTTACAGTTTGTGACAAAAGAACGAGATGATCCGTTTAGGATCATAACAACAGCTGTCCATAAGCTGATCTTACATGTGATGTTTTCCCACAGCTTTGCAGAACCGTATTTGCCATGGATAATGATGATGATGATTAGTAAATTTACGAGACTATAATAATTTATGATGGGGTCAATTTTATTGCAAATAATAATTGTGAGGTATTATATACGTATGCCTGCATGGAAGATTGAAGGGGTAGTCATCAAGAAGACAAGGGACCACCTTATTATGCTGCTTTCTTCCTTTTATCTTATTATTTTTTTTTATCAAAGTCCTTCATTCTTTTTTCTTGAGTTCATTTTCAACCTAAGCTAATTTTCCTTAACCTAACCTAGTTTAATCTTAACCTACTACTTTCGACATTTTTAAGTTATGATGCCATCACAATGCAGTGAGGGAGGGTTCCATCATCCCGTGTAAAAATAGTATTTTCTTTTTTATTGGCAGAAACTCTTTATACTTGAAAACGCACTTCTGTATATTCACCAATTCCTAAATCAACTTTTTTTTAAATAGCTTCGGTCTCACATCCTTGAAGTATACCACCGGAGGAAAACCGTTATACTAAACATTGACCAGTATTTACCAATATTACTTACGGCCGTATTCCTAGACCTTCGTCATTGTCATTGCTTTTGTATCGCTACTACGGTCGTCAGCTGTGATGGTGTTCGTCATCGTCGTATTCCTAGTCATCCTCCCGATGCCTTCGAAAGTGGTAGTTAGAACGTTCGTATAAGTGTTACCAACCCATGCGATTCTTGCAATAGTTCATACCGATTCAGATTCAGATGTTTATTTACCGTTTTATTGATGTACAGGTATAGGCATTCGATTGTAAAAAGTATGTGTGAAGCTCATATAATTATATAATCGTAGCAATTCTTATATTAATGAGTTTTATAATTTGTATCAGTTGGTATGCTGCTCGATGTAAACAAACCCGAGTTCATCGAGATGGCCAGCAAAGACCGAGCTCTTCCTCTCTCACAGAACCAGCGTACAATGCTGCTCAATTTAGTAAAGGAGAGAGAAGTCATCATTGCAGACAAGTCCACCGCGCCTGGGATCGCTGAGAAGAAGAAGAAAGCCTGGGCATTTATTGCAAACTTCTTCAATGGCATGTATCCTGATCAGCATCCTAGAACGGGGATGCAGCTGAAACGATGCTATGAACATGTGAAGAAGAAGTAAGTAAGACTTTTGGTTCTCAGTTGTCGAGTTTAGGGGCTCCTCTTAATTGCTTGACCTATAAAAAAAAAAAAAAAACTTTGCTAGACCTCCAACAACACCTAAAAAAAGTGGGTGTGGAACTGCACTCATTCATCACGAAATTGACATTTCTTGGATGGTTAAGGGTTAGGTTTGGTATAGCAGTCATTGGGAACACAATTATTGGGATAGTTTCTTTGATAACAGTATGTGATTTAAATAATGACATAGTAGGTGTGGAACTGCACTCATTTATTACGAAATGGACATTTCTTGAATAGTTAAGGTTTTTTTTTGGTTAGGCACCGTAAGGTAAGGTTTGGTTAGGTTAGGTACAGCAGTCATCTAGAAACAAAGGTATTGGGATGGTTTCTTTGATAATAACTATATGATTTAAATCATGACAGTATCCCTTTATCAAAACCTAACCTAACTTACCTACCTCTCCCTAAAAATTGCCAGCTACCCAAGTAAAAATATATATATAAATTTTGGATAGACACGTGGTCTTTCTTACTGAATTTTTCCTCAATAATTACCCTTTTGTAAAATGGCTATTAAAATCAGATAGCTGAAGCCTGAAGGTTATTTTTACTTCATTCTCAACCCAAAATAGCAATGGTACATTGGTAATTGGGCTGTTCATTTCAAGCTGTAAGGCAGGCTCTCTCAACCATTTTTTGTTCATGGTTCAATCAGATATGTAAACTATAGAAATTGGAGTTGAAATGAAATTTTAGTACAGTATTTGGAATACTTGACCAATACCTTACTTAAGCTTGAGTCATGTAAGATCACTGAGGCTTGCACTAGAAATAGCCTACTGTAAAATCATTGAGGCTTGTAGGAAAGACAATTATTATTGTAGTGGCTTGTGTGCCAGTAGTGTTATTTGGTATCCTTGTTCAGAGGTGTTTATCCAAAATCTTATTCCTTTATGCTTCCTACTTCTTATGTGAGACTCAAATACATATTAAGAAATTTATATGTCTTTCAGGGTAAAATTGAAGGACAATCAGTACAAGCAAATGGTCAGGAAAACTGGTGGTGGGCCTCCTCCAAGCCGCCCAAGTCTGAGTGAAGATATGCTCATAGCATCATCCATGATGGAAGATGAACTCACCATGGGGGATGATGTTGTAGAAACCTTAAATTTTCCTATGGATATACCAGGTAAGGAAAAATACATATTACTTAATTTGGGGCATTCAGTGACAGGTCAACAGGACCTTGCAGCAACCATCCTAGATTTTTATGTAACTGCAACAGCAGTGAGTTATGTATGGGGTATGTAAAAATCCAAAATTCAGCTTAAAATTACATTTGGTTGGTGAGATAGGCAATTTAAAACTGTCACATTACTGGGCCAAAATCTGCCTTGGCGACCAAGCACTCAGTTTTTACTTATACATATATATATATATATATATATATATATATATATCTTTTTCAAACTCTTACGATGCCTGGATTTGTTTGAAACAGTCCAGGTTTATAAGCTTTTGTATGATGATTAAAGAAAGGCTGGCAGAAAATTAATGTCATAATGTGGAGCATAGCTTAGTGGTATACCACGTCAGCAAGGTTCCGAGTTTGATCCCAGCCAGCAGCCAAAAAATTTTGGATCCCAACCGCAAGTCCTCTGGAGTTCAGCACCCAATCCGGTTTAGGTTAGGTTAGGTTTCATATACTGTAGTCCGTTATGCCGGGAAAAACACTGAGAACAGTTAGAAGTGAATCATGTGGTTAGTGTGTGAATTATGACCCAAGTGTTACGGCTCAGCGGCTCACATAAGTGCCAAATAGCAATAGATGTAGGGAATATGCATCCTGGCCTGGCCCCATCAGTTGACTTGGCGGTGAGTACCGGCATTTGCTGAGTGGAAAGGAGCTGGCTACCCTACCGCACTAAATAAAAATTTGTTTTAAAAAAATCATACAAAAAAAATTGCGATGACGATGGTTGCTGTTGTTACTTTTCACACAAAAAATTGCGATGACGATGGTTGCTGTTGTTACTTTTCACTTATTTATACAGTTACAACAAATTTCTTGGTTTTCTAACACAATTTTAGCATTTTTTTATATTCAAATTGTTCAAGAACAAAACTATTTGTATCAAGATGTTAACACAAATGAATAATTACAGCCACCATGCAGCTTTTGGGAAAAGTGAATAATTTCAAACTTGCACATCTAAGCAACCAAATGGGATTTTAAGCAGAAATTTTTGATTTTTACATATCCCATGTACATTTCAATGTTG
The DNA here is from genome assembly GCF_032717465.1 of Coenobita brevimanus. Lineage (NCBI taxonomy): Eukaryota > Metazoa > Arthropoda > Malacostraca > Decapoda > Coenobitidae > Coenobita > Coenobita brevimanus. The sequence goes on along the minus strand of NC_137026.1, from coordinate 15,151,518 downwards.
TTTTAATTAACAATTAAATCTTAGATGGTAGGTAGGGGTAAAAATTCTCTTTTGCCTGTTGATTTGGGAGGGAATGACCCGTTTACAAGAAAGTTGAGTAAAAAATTTTGAATTTAATATATCTGATTCTCATGAAGCTGGATGCTTCAGCGTTATGCTAAAGTATTGCTACTGCATCTCGCTACATGGTAACAAGCATTGTATTATTAGCCTTTTTCAGGTGAAATAGATTTGCAGGAACCACCAGAAGTCATAAATTTGCAGCAAGGGCCAGGGCAACCTTCTTTCAGCAGAATACCATCAGTGGCAGACCATCCATCAACTTCATGGTTTTCTTCAGTGGATTCCATGGCTCACGTTACACAGTCAGTGGCAGACCATCAATCTATTGCAAAGCTTTCTTCAGTGGATTCTATGTCTCAAAGGACACCTTCAATGGCAGACCATCCATCTACTTCACAGCTTTCTCCAGTGGATTCTATGGCTCGCCGGACACCTTCAGTAGCAGACCATCCATCTACTTCACAGCTTTCTTCAGTTGATTCTGTTGCTCGCCGGACACCTTCAGTGGCAGACCATCCACCTACTTCACGGCTTTCTTCAGTGGATTCTGTGGCCCAAGTTCCTGGACCAAGTACCACATTGACTTCAACACCTGCTCCTGTCTCTGAAGCTTCTCAGCCTGCACCTAGCAGGAGGAGGTTTACCATCGAGTATGACCTTTGTAGATCATGACAAATTGAACACCATATGTTAATAATGAAGCAGATGAAGGAAAATCATGAAGCTGTAATGAAGGAACACAAGGAAGAGATGACAGAACAGAATCTGAAAATAGAGCAAGAACAACTGAAATTAAGGGAATGTGAAATGAAGATCAGTGAACAAGAATTAAGACTAGAAAAACAAAGAAAGAAAATTATTGAGCTAGATCTAAGAATAAAGTTACTGGAGAGGGCAGAGGAAAGTTTTGAGAAACTTGACAATTTTTTATATTCTGCTACATCTGCCTACAAAGCTATGGGCAATTCTTATGAATGAGCGGAAGACACTGTTATACAGTATTTCCCCCCCCCTTTTTTTTTTTTTACTAAGTTTGTGCTATTTATTTGAATTATGTGTACGAATTTGTATGTAGTACGAGAGTATATTGGTTTTCAAACAGTAAGATAGGCATTATAAGCATTGTTTCACGCACTAACTCATCACCATACCTGACCTTTTTTTGCCACATTACCTGATCATCATTTCTGACTGTTTCTTCCTCTAATGCTGTGTAAACTTTGTCCTCCACATTGTCATCGTTGGGGGAATCACTCTGGCCCTGATGTCTTTTTGGGCCAGGTCAGTGTTAACTGGTGATTTGCTTACACATTGGCATGCGGGGGGGGGGGGAGGTTATGGGTGTGAGGCATTGTCCCTGCTTGGCATCTTGTAGGGGAATAGAGGAAGGTGTCCAGTGTATACATACGAAAAATCACGCGCTAAAATTGAAAATTGGGCAAATTATGAACCTTGCAATTGCGCGACGTACCAGTACGTCGACAGGACTGGCAAGTGCAAAATGTTGTAACGTACCCATACATCTACGGGATGCCTCGGGTTGTTATATACAGTATGTTTGTTTGTTTCAGTAACAAATCCCAAATATGTGGATCTTTTTTTCTCATAAATAACCTCTGAATTTATAAGGAGACATAATTCTGTTCAGTTGTTATACTTGGTTTTTGTGCTCAAAGGAGACCCAGATATGTGGATATATATATTTTTTTTCCAGTCTGTATTCCCCAGCGTTATCAGTACGCAGTATTAAGCTTAACTGTTGTATTTGGTGGTTTATGTAATATATTTCAAACAATTCCAAAATATGTGGGTTTTTCTTCCTCAATATTCTCATAAGCTGTTTATAGGCATAATCTATACTTGTAGGAAATGTACAGTATAAGAAAAAAATGTTAGATGTTAATGCAGTATCAATACTATTGTTAGTAATTCCTACACAGTTGCACAAGATAAATAAAACTATTTTTTTGTATTAGTATTCCTGTAATTTCATTTCAAACTATTTCACCATAAAAGTTAATGTAAACACAAGATAAAAGAATTACCAGAAACAACCTTTATAATATGAAGCACTTGAAACACTATAATAAACTCAACTTTAACATGTAAATACATAAGGATTTTCTACAGGCACACATCTAATGAATTACATTCTCTTAAGGCTGGTAAGAGTACTGGGTAATCACTTTTCTCTGTACATAAATATGAGTCTTTTACTGTTTGCTACATACTGCATATCAAAAGTTACAGGTCTGAGTTTTCAATGTGCACACATTTGCTGAATTACAATTCACTTACGGCAAGCAAGAGGGCAGGGTGGCTCAGTGGTAATCAGACTCAGGTCCGGGGCCCATAAGTTCAAGCCATGCCGGGAGGTGTAGCCCCTCCTGTCACCCAGCAGGGCCACATGATCTAATAAGATCTTGATCGGGGAACACTTCCCTTTCCTTTTATGGCTAGCAAAATACATAACTTTGTGTACAACACATACTAATCAGCAGTTGATGGCACAATTATTTAGTAAATATCAAAAAAATTTTGTATTAGTCATCCAAAATTGGTTCCATGATAACTGAACCTTTGATCTAACCAAACCTAACCTATCCCTTCCTATCCTATCCTGACCTCTCCTAACCTACCCTATCCTATCCTGACCTAACCTAACCTATCTTTTCCAATCCTGACCTAGCCTAACCAAACCTTCAGAGGTTCAGTTGTCCTTTCACCAAATAAATGGAAACACACAATAAAAGAAGGATCGGAAGACAAAAAGCAGTTGAGGTACTATAATAAACTTAATTTTAACATATGATTTTTGGCGACCATCATCCACTCACTTGATGTAGTGCTGCCTACTTCTTCCTTAGCCTTTATCATTCTTTTTCTGTGCCTGCCCTCCTCTCTTCCTATTTCTCCCATCTTTTCTGTCACTACTTATTGCTTTTCTTTCCGTTACAGCTGGCATTACATTGAGTGACAAGCCAAATGGTTTCCTGTAAGCCAAGAAACCATTTACAATGCTGGGTGGTAACCATATAACCAAACCATACGTGCTCCCTATGTGTCAAGTGGGTTGGTGGAGGGTTAGTGCCCCTCCCTGTAAAACAAATAACTCAGAGTCAAATGGCCACCCCGTACATGATTATGGTGTCTGGCAATAGACAGAAAGATTTTCAAAAGTGATTCTCGATGATGTTGGCCCTTCGCATCTGTCCCCTTGTATTTTCCTGTTCTACATTTTCTGGGAGATATGCAGGTTGGTTTTCTTCACCCTCAGGCTCTTGTTCAATATGTAGTCCATTGTTGATAGCAATATTATGGAGGACTGCACAGGCAATTACTATGTTCCTTGTATTTGACAATTTGGTTCTCATTTTTGTTGCTAAGACACCAAACCTTCTTTTCCATAAGCCAAAGCTTCTTTCTACAGTGTTTCTTGTCTTAACATGAGCAATATTATATCTTCTTTCTTTTTCTGAAGTAGGTGACAACACTGGAGTAAGAAGATATGGCTGGCAAGCATATCCACTGTCCCCTAAGAGGAAACCTCTGTAAGAACCAGTTTCAAGTAAAGTGCACAGTCTGGAAGATGAAAATACTCTGGAGTCATGTGCACTGCCAGGCCATCCTACTGCTAAATTTGTAAATCTTAAAAATGGGTCACACACGGCCATCACATTTGTAGACATCCATCCCTTTCTGCACCGGAATAACTCTGGATTAGGGCCACCTGGACTCTGGATGGGAATGTGACATCCGTCAATACACCCGATTACACCTGGCATTCCAGCAATAGAGTAAAACTGGTTCATTATTGTTTCCTCCGTACCAGCTTCGGGAAACTTGATGAACTCGGGAGCGAGGTCAGCAATGGCTTTTGACACTTTTGTGAGGTACTTGGAAAGACTTGGCTGTGACATATGTGAGCAATCAGCCACTGACAACTGAAAATCACCAGTTGCCATGTACCTAAGGGCAACAAGGAACTGCAAGCTTGGTGGAACTGGAAGCCCTACAAGAGAGAAAGATTAGCTAATTACTGAAAAAATAGCCAGCACAGAATGGAAGGATAGATTACATTTAGCCTACTTTTAATATTAAATATGGTATAAATTCATACTTTATTTTCCATTGCAAAGTTTTGTAATTAACTATTTTCCAAACTGGCACGGCGATTCCACCTATAACAAACTTACGATCTCAAGGTAAGTGATTTTGGTACATGTGCAGCACAGATAATTAACTGCTGGATTGTGACTGCAAGAAGTGATTGGAAAAAGGCAAAATATACCTATTTTGGGGTATTTAAGGATACGGCCAGGTCGCCCACAGCAATTTTTACTGACGTATCTTGCTGACTGGCCACGTTCTTTACCGACCATCACTCTGCCTGGACGCGTCAGTGTATCCCGTGTCAAAGTTACGGGAAACCTGATTTACCCAAGTCTAACCTAACCAAGGCAAACCTAATTCAACCAAACCTCATTTGCATATGAAAGCCAGCTTTCAAAATTAAGTGTGCATTAGGAATGTTAAATATGGACGGCTACTGGCAGACGCCAGCAGAATATTTACGCATTGTAAATCCTCAGTTACAGCTGTCAGAGATAAGTTTATCAATGTTCAGGGGCTGTAGTATATAATCGAGGAACAATAACAAGTAACCTATGAAAGACTCATTTCAACAGGAAATATGGAAAGGCCATGCTTGTTTGGTAAAGAATTATTCAAAATTTCCCCACCTCTTCTATCTCTTGCTCCCTGGGGTAAGCAATGAGCAATCCTTAGAAGTAGATCACTTGCAACTTCCTTGGATAGTCTATACCGTTGAATAAATTCCTGGCTGGAATAAAATTCAAAGGGATCCAATCGTTCATGATATTTCCTTTTTCTTCTAGCTGCATCTAGTTCTTCCCATTCAGCTAACTCTTCCAGCTCGTGAATATGTTGTTCAGAGTAATCCATGCTGAAACACCCATAAATATAACAATACAGTATAAAACTTTACATATTTCATGTATATGAAACATCTACTGTACTGTGTACCCTCAAATAACAACCTATCATTATCTACCTCCCTCAGTCTAAAAAAATGTAGAGACTAACCACACCACTTATGTCAACAAGGCAGGTTAAATTAGATTTACAGTATATAGGTTTAGTTTGACAATAATGGAAAAGCAAGAAGGAATTTGGGCATCCTAATGAGTATATAATGTGTGACTTATGACATTTATCGATTATATTTTCGGTTCTATTATCGTTTCAACCCCTAACGGATTTTTCTTTTTAATTTCCGAAATTTTGGTCAGAAACCTTATATATGGTTAGGTTAGGTTTGCTTAATGAAAAAAGCACGGGGGTTGGACTTACACGATAATTTTATCATATTTTCTTCGATTCCTCATTCACCACAGTGATGCTACAGTGGTAGTTAAACACCAAATAGGTTACGCTGAAGGTCTAGCTTGATGGGGACATTTCCCTTTCCCTTTCTCCGAAAGAGGATGTCAGAATTAAGTGATTGAAAGCTTAGAGAAATAAGGTGACGTGGCTAATGTTTACCTAAACATATTTGAAAAAGCTGTGAATATATATATATATATATATATATATATATATATATATATATATGCTATTGTATGAGACAGTTTATGAATAATTTTGAGTCCGGTGCTATACTCATATTTCACCTTACCCTTAATTGTGAAAGTAAGCTGCTGGTAATTTTTTTCATAATAATATTGTGCCCTCTTACATTATGTAAAAATGGAGATGGTACTTACATGGTTAATTTTTAAAATCGCTTCGATAATCCTCAACTCTCCCGCGAGACCTGCCAGCTGTGTTGTTGTTGTCTGTCTGGTCCCATAATTCATGAGCCCAAACATGTTCATTTAAAAAATATTAACATTCGTATAAACATATTGCAACGGCACTCTTAATTGGTATTTTAAAGTAATTTCTATAATACAGTATGTAAATTGAATCTCAGGAATACTTTTTTCCCCAAAAAATACCTTTTTAACTTTCCTTTGCACATCTTCGCCTGGCCACCCCCTAGCGACGAAATTTACCATCGTTCCAATACTGTGCTCTTGCATGCGTATGGGAGGAGCGAAGACAAACGTTCTGGGAATACGACAACACCAAGACGATGACAATGACGAAGGTCTAGGAATACGGCCGTATTCCTAGACCTTCGTCATTGTCATTGCTTTTGTATCGCTACTACGGTCGTCAGCTGTGATGGTGTTCGTCATCGTCGTATTCCTAGTCATCCTCCCGATGCCTTCGAAAGTGGTAGTTAGAACGTTCGTATAAGTGTTACCAACCCATGCGATTCTTGCAATAGTTCATACCGATTCAGATTCAGATGTTTATTTACCGTTTTATTGATGTACAGGTATAGGCATTCGATTGTAAAAAGTATGTGTGAAGCTCATATAATTATATAATCGTAGCAATTCTTATATTAATGAGTTTTATAATTTGTATCAGTTGGTATGCTGCTCGATGTAAACAAACCCGAGTTCATCGAGATGGCCAGCAAAGACCGAGCTCTTCCTCTCTCACAGAACCAGCGTACAATGCTGTTCAATTTAGTAAAGGAGAGAGAAGTCATCATTGCAGACAAGTCCACCGCGCCTGGGATCGCTGAGAAGAAGAAGAAAGCCTGGGCATTTATTGCAAACTTCTTCAATGGCATGTATCCTGATCAGCATCCTAGAACGGGGATGCAGCTGAAACGATGCTATGAACATGTGAAGAAGAAGTAAGTAAGACTTTTTTTCTCAGTTGTCGAGTTTAGGGGCTCCTCTTAATTGCTTGACCTATAAAAAAAAAAAAAAACTTTGCTAGACCTCCAACAACACCTAAAAAAAGTGGGTGTGGAACTGCACTCATTCATCACGAAATTGACATTTCTTGGATGGTTAAGGGTTAGGTTTGGTATAGCAGTCATTGGGAACACAATTATTGGGATAGTTTCTTTGATAACAGTATGTGATTTAAATAATGACATAGTAGGTGTGGAACTGCACTCATTTATTACGAAATGGACATTTCTTGAATAGTTAAGGTTTTTTTTAGGTTAGGCACCGTAAGGTAAGGTTTGGTTAGGTTAGGTACAGCAGTCATCTAGAAACAATGGTATTGGGATGGTTTCTTTGATAATAACTATATGATTTAAATCATGACAGTATCCCTTTATCAAAACCTAACCTAACTTACCTACCTCTCCCTAAAAATTGCCAGCTACCCAAGTAAAAATATATATATAAATTTTGGATAGACACGTGGTCTTTCTTACTGAATTTTTCCTCAATAATTACCCTTTTGTAAAATGGCTATTAAAATCAGATAGCTGAAGCCTGAAGGTTATTTTTACTTCATTCTCAACCCAAAATAGCAATGGTACATTGGTAATTGGGCTGTTCATTTCAAGCTGTAAGGCAGGCTCTCTCAACCATTTTTTGTTCATGGTTCAATCTGATATGTAAACTATAGAAATTGGAGTTGAAATGAAATTTTAGTACAGTATTTGGAATACTTGACCAATACCTTACTTAAGCTTGAGTCATGTAAGATCACTGAGGCTTGCACTAGAAATAGCCTACTGTAAAATCATTGAGGCTTGTAGGAAAGACAATTATTATTGTAGTGGCTTGTGTGCCAGTAGTGTTATTTGGTATCCTTGTTCAGAGGTGTTTATCCAAAATCTTATTCCTTTATGCTTCCTACTTCTTATGTGAGACTCAAATACATATTAAGAAATTTATATGTCTTTCAGGGTAAAACTGAAGGACAATCAGTACAAGCAAATGGTCAGGAAAACTGGTGGTGGGCCTCCTCCAAGCCGCCCAAGTCTGAGTGAAGATATGCTCATAGCATCATCCATGATGGAAGATGAACTCACCATGGGGGATGATGTTGTAGAAACCTTAAATTTTCCTATGGATATACCAGGTAAGGAAAAATACATATTACTTAATTTGGGGCATTCAGTGACAGGTCAACAGGACCTTGCAGCAACCATCCTAGATTTTTATGTAACTGCAACAGCAGTGAGTTATGTATGGGGTATGTAAAAATCCAAAATTCAGCTTAAAATTACATTTGGTTGGTGAGATAGGCAATTTAAAACTGTCACATTACTGGGCCAAAATCTGCCTTGGCGACCAAGCACTCAGTTTTTACTTATACATATATATATATATATATATATATATATATATATATATATATATATCTTTTTCAAACTCTTACGATGCCTGGATTTGTTTGAAACAGTCCAGGTTTATAAGCTTTTGTATGATGATTAAAGAAAGGCTGGCAGAAAATTAATGTCATAATGTGGAGCATAGCTTAGTGGTATACCACGTCAGCAAGGTTCCGAGTTTGATCCCAGCCAGCAGCCAAAAAATTTTGGATCCCAACCGCAAGTCCTCTGGAGTTCAGCACCCAATCCGGTTTAGGTTAGGTTAGGTTTCATATACTGTAGTCCGTTATGCCGGGAAAAACACTGAGAACAGTTAGAAGTGAATCATGTGGTTAGTGTGTGAATTATGACCCAAGTGTTACGGCTCAGCGGCTCACATAAGTGCCAAATAGCAATAGATGTAGGGAATATGCATCCTGGCCTGGCCCCATCAGTTGACTTGGCGGTGAGTACCGGCATTTGCTGAGTGGAAAGGAGCTGGCTACCCTACCGCACTAAATAAAAATTTGTTTTAAAAAAATCATACAAAAAAAATTGCGATGACGATGGTTGCTGTTGTTACTTTTCACACAAAAAATTGCGATGACGATGGTTGCTGTTGTTACTTTTCACTTATTTATAGTTACAACAAATTTCTTGGTTTTCTAACACAATTTTAGCATTTTTTTATATTCAAATTGTTCAAGAACAAAACTATTTGTATCAAGATGTTAACACAAATGAATAATTACAGCCACCATGCAGCTTTTGGGAAAAGTGAATAATTTCAAACTTGCACATCTAAGCAACCAAATGGGATTTTAAGCAGAAATTTTTGATTTTTACATATCCCATGTACATTTCAATGTTGTTTTAATTAACAATTAAATCTTAGATGGTAGGTAGGGGTAAAAATTCTCTTTTGCCTGTTGATTTGGGAGGGAATGACCCGTTTACAAGAAAGTTGAGTAAAAAATTTTGAATTTAATATATCTGATTCTCATGAAGCTGGATGCTTCAGCGTTATGCTAAAGTATTGCTACTGCATCTCGCTACATGGTAACAAGCATTGTATTATTAGCCTTTTTCAGGTGAAATAGATTTGCAGGAACCACCAGAAGTCATAAATTTGCAGCAAGGGCCAGGGCAACCTTCTTTCAGCAGAATACCATCAGTGGCAGACCATCCATCAACTTCATGGTTTTCTTCAGTGGATTCCATGGCTCACGTTACACAGTCAGTGGCAGACCATCAATCTATTGCAAAGCTTTCTTCAGTGGATTTTATGACTCAAAGGACACCTTCAGTAGCAGACCATCCATCTACTTCACAGCTTTCTTCAGTTGATTCTGTTGCTCGCCGGACACCTTCAGTGGCAGACCATCCACCTACTTCACGGCTTTCTTCAGTGGATTCTGTGGCCCAAGTTCCTGGACCAAGTACCACATTGACTTCAACACCTGCTCCTGTCTCTGAAGCTTCTCAGCCTGCACCTAGCAGGAGGAGGTTTACCATCGAGTATGACCTTTGTAGATCATGACAAATTGAACACCATATGTTAATAATGAAGCAGATGAAGGAAAATCATGAAGCTGTAATGAAGGAACACAAGGAAGAGATGACAGAACAGAATCTGAAAATAGAGCAAGAACAACTGAAATTAAGGGAATGTGAAATGAAGATCAGTGAACAAGAATTAAGACTAGAAAAACAAAGAAAGAAAATTATTGAGCTAGATCTAAGAATAAAGTTACTGGAGAGGGCAGAGGAAAGTTTTGAGAAACTTGACAATTTTTTATATTCTGCTACATCTGCCTACAAAGCTATGGGCAATTCTTATGAATGAGCGGAAGACACTGTTATACAGTATTCCCCCCCCCCTTTTTTTTTTTTACTAAGTTTGTGCTATTTATTTGAATTATGTGTACGAATTTGTATGTAGTACGAGAGTATATTGGTTTTCAAACAGTAAGATAGGCATTATAAGCATTGTTTCACGCACTAACTCATCACCATACCTGACCTTTTTTTGCCACATTACCTGATCATCATTTCTGACTGTTTCTTCCTCTAATGCTGTGTAAACTTTGTCCTCCACATTGTCATCGATTGGGGAATCACTCTGGCCCTGATGTCTTTATTGGCCAGGTCACTGGTAACAGGTGAATTGCTGAGACAATGGCATGCAGGGGGGGGGGAGGTTATGGGTGTGAGGCATTGTCCCTGCTTGGCATCTTGTAGAGGAATAGAGGAAGGTGTCCAGTGTATACATACGAAAAATCACGCGCTAAAATTGAAAATTGGGCAAATTATGAACCTTGCAATTGCGCGACGTACCAGTACGTCGACAGGACTGGCAAGTGCAAAATGTTGTAACGTACCCATACATCTACGGGATGCCTCGGGTTGTTATATACAGTATGTTTGTTTGTTTCAGTAACAAATCCCAAATATGTGGATCTTTTTTTCTCATAAATAACCTCTGAATTTATAAGGAGACATAATTCTGTTCAGTTGTTATACTTGGTTTTTGTGCTCAAAGGAGACCCAGATATGTGGATATATATATTTTTTTCCAGTCTGTATTCCCCAGCGTTATCAGTACGCAGTATTAAGCTTAACTGTTGTATTTGGTGGTTTATGTAATATATTTCAAACAATTCCAAAATATGTGGGTTTTTCTTCCTCAATATTCTCATAAGCTGTTTATAGGCATAATCTATACTTGTAGGAAATGTACAGTATAAGAAAAAATGTTAGATGTTAATGCAGTATCAATACTATTGTTAGTAATTCCTACACAGTTGCACAAGATAAATAAAACTATTTTTTGTATTAGTATTCCTGTAATTTCATTTCAAACTATTTCACCATAAAAGTTAATGTAAACACAAGATAAAAGAATTACCAGAAACAACCTTTATAATATGAAGCACTTGAAACACTATAATAAACTCAACTTTAACATGTAAATACATAAGGATTTTCTACAGGCACACATCTAATGAATTACATTCTCTTAAGGCTGGTAAGAGTACTGGGTAATCACTTTTCTCTGTACATAAATATGAGTCTTTTACTGTTTGCTACATACTGCATATCAAAAGTTACAGGTCTGAGTTTTCAATGTGCACACATTTGCTGAATTACAATTCACTTACGGCAAGCAAGAGGGCAGGGTGGCTCAGTGGTAATCAGACTCAGGTCCGGGGGCCCATAAGTTCAAGCCATGCCGGGAGGGGTAGCCCCTCCTGTCACCCAGCAGGGCCACATGATCTAATAAGATCTTGATCGGGGGAACACTTCCCTTTCCTTTTATGGCTAGCAAAATACATAACTTTGTGTACAACACATACTAATCAGCAGTTGATGGCACAATTATTTAGTAAATATCAAAAAAATTTTGTATTAGTCATCCAAAAATTGGTTCCATGATAACTGAACCTTTGATCTAACCAAACCTAACCTATCCCTTCCTATCCTATCCTGACCTCTCCTAACCTACCCTATCCTATCCTGACCTAACCTAACCTATCTTTTCCAATCCTGACCTAGCCTAACCAAACCTTCAGAGGTTCAGTTGTCCTTTCACCAAATAAATGGAAACACACAATAAAAGAAGGATCGGAAGACAAAAAGCAGTTGAGGTACTATAATAAACTTAATTTTAACATATGATTTTTGGCGACCATCATCCACTCACTTGATGTAGTGCTGCCTACTTCTTCCTTAGCCTTTATCATTCTTTTTCTGTGCCTGCCCTCCTCTCTTCCTATTTCTCCCATCTTTTCTGTCACTACTTATTGCTTTTCTTTCCGTTACAGCTGGCATTACATTGAGTGACAAGCCAAATGGTTTCCTGTAAGCCAAGAAACCATTTACAATGCTGGGTGGTAACCATATAACCAAACCATACGTGCTCCCTATGTGTCAAGTGGGTTGGTGGAGGGTTAGTGCCCCTCCCTGTAAAACAAATAACTCAGAGTCAAATGGCCACCCCGTACATGATTATGGTGTCTGGCAATAGACAGAAAGATTTTCAAAAGTGATTCTCGATGATGTTGGCCCTTCGCATCTGTCTCCTTGTATTTTCCTGTTCTACATTTTCTGGGAGATATGCAGGTTGGTTTTCTTCACCCTCAGGCTCTTGTTCAATATGTAGTCCGTTGTTGATAGCAATATTATGGAGGATTGCACAGGCAATTACTATGTTCCTTGTATTTGACAATTTGGTTCTCATTTTTGTTGCTAAGACACCAACCCTTCTTTTCCATAAGCCAAAGCTTCTTTCTACAGTGTTTCTTGTCTTAACATGAGCAATATTATATCTTCTTTCTTTTTCTGAAGTAGGTGACAACACTGGAGTAAGAAGATATGGCTGGCAAGCATATCCACTGTCCCCTAAGAGGAAACCTCTGTAAGAACCAGTTTCAAGTAAAGTGCACAGTCTGGAAGATGAAAATACTCTGGAGTCATGTGCACTGCCAGGCCATCCTACTGCTAAATTTGTAAATCTTAAAAATGGGTCACACACGGCCATCACATTTGTAGACATCCATCCCTTTCTGCACCGGAATAACTCTGGATTAGGGCCACCTGGACTCTGGATGGGAATGTGACATCCGTCAATACACCCGATTACACCTGGCATTCCAGCAATAGAGTAAAACTGGTTCATTATTGTTTCCTCCGTACCAGCTTCGGGAAACTTGATGAACTCGGGAGCGAGGTCAGCAATGGCTTTTGACACTTTTGTGAGGTACTTGGAAAGACTTGGCTGTGACATATGTGAGCAATCAGCCACTGACAACTGAAAATCACCAGTTGCCATGTACCTAAGGGCAACAAGGAACTGCAAGCTTGGTGGAACTGGAAGCCCTACAAGAGAGAAAGATTAGCTAATTACTGAAAAAATAGCCAGCACAGAATGGAAGGATAGATTACATTTAGCCTACTTTTAATATTAAATATGGTATAAATTCATACTTTATTTTCCATTGCAAAGTTTTGTAATTAACTATTTTCCAAACTGGCACGGCGATTCCACCTATAACAAACTTACGATCTCAAGGTAAGTAATTTTGGTACATGTGCAGCACAGATAATTAACTGCTGGATTGTGACTGCAAGAAGTGATTGGAAAAAGGCAAAATATACCTATTTTGGGGTATTTAAGGATACGGCCAGGTCGCCCACAGCAATTTTTACTGACGTATCTTGCTGACTGGCCACGTTCTTTACCGACCATCACTCTGCCTGGACGCGTCAGTGTATCCCGTGTCAAAGTTACGGGAAACCTGATTTACCCAAGTCTAACCTAACCAAGGCAAACCTAATTCAACCAAACCTCATTTGCATATGAAAGCCAGCTTTCAAAATTAAGTGTGCATTAGGAATGTTAAATATGGACGGCTACTGGCAGACGCCAGCAGAATATTTACGCATTGTAAATCCTCAGTTACAGCTGTCAGAGATAAGTTTATCAATGTTCAGGGGCTGTAGTATATAATCGAGGAACAATAACAAGTAACCTATGAAAGACTCATTTCAACAGGAAATATGGAAAGGCCATGCTAGTTTGGTAAAGAATTATTCTAAATTTCCCCACCTCTTCTATCTCTTGCTCCCTGGGGTAAGCAATGAGCAATCCTTAGAAGTAGATCACTTGCAACTTCCTTGGATAGTCTATACCGTTGAATAAATTCCTGGCTGGAATAAAATTCAAAGGGATCCAATCGTTCATGATATTTCCTTTTTCTTCTAGCTGCATCTAGTTCTTCCCATTCAGCTAACTCTTCCAGCTCGTGAATATGTTGTTCAGAGTAATCCATGCTGAAACACCCATAAATATAACAATACAGTATAAAACTTTACATATTTCATGTATATGAAACATCTACTGTACTGTGTACCCTCAAATAACAACCTATCATTATCTACCTCCCTCAGTCTAAAAAAATGTAGAGACTAACCACACCACTTATGTCAACAAGGCAGGTTAAATTAGATTTACAGTATATAGGTTTAGTTTGACAATAATGGAAAAGCAAGAAGGAATTTGGGCATCCTAATGAGTATATAATGTGTGACTTATGACATTTATCGATTATATTTTCGGTTCTATTATCGTTTCAACCCCTAACGGATTTTTCTTTTTAATTTCCGAAATTTTGGTCAGAAACCTTATATATGGTTAGGTTAGGTTTGCTTAATGAAAAAGCACGGGGGTTGGACTTACACGATAATTTTATCATATTTTCTTCGATTCCTCATTCACCACAGTGATGCTACAGTGGTAGTTAAACACCAAATAGGTTACGCTGAAGGTCTAGCTTGATGGGGACATTTCCCTTTCCCTTTCTCCGAAAGAGGATGTCAGAATTAAGTGATTGAAAGCTTAGAGAAATAAGGTGGCGTGGCTAATTTTTACCTAAACATATTTGAAAAAGCTGTGAATATATATATATATATATATATATATATATATATATATATATATATATATATTGTTACATAGCCTATGATTTCATCATCTTTTCTGTAATTTTAACGCACAGTATGCTGCTTGTTTGATCACGAGCGTGTTCTGCCTCTGTCCCCCCCTTCTACCGTTATAGTAGAGTAAGTCGTCATTTCTGTTGTTTCAGTGAGGGATTATCAGCTCTTTGTCCCCATGGCTTCATTTGCGCGTCCTGCTTACAAGTTGTGTCGGGCTCTGCTGGCCCCTATATAATGAGCTCGGTCTCTGCATCATTGCCACTTAGATCTGCTCCTCATTTTGTTCACATCTCTGTCCTCCCCTGTACAGATATTATTATTGTGAGTGCTCAAGAAGTCTCCAACCATCTAGCAGCTGTGTGTAATTTGAGTATAACTGTTGTATTTTTTTCTTGTGCTGTGTAGCATGGGGTTGGTTCTTGGGCCTAGTGAGGTCTTGGTGATTGATGTTGGGTTTTGTGTCAGTCATTTTTGATAATAGTTTGTATCTGTAATAATTTATCTGGTATTCACTGAGTATTATCTGGTATCTCATTTTATCAGGGCTGACTTAGATAAATTTACTCTTGCTAATTTCGTGTTAATAGAGGCTATTGCAGTTAACCATATATTTAACCTGTTTATTTGCCATTACATTATCCTTATGAGTCCTGAATGTTTTGTTGTTAGTTTGAGCATTAAACTTTAACTTGTAATTTTACCTAACTCTTTTGTTTTGAACCTGGAACTTTACGGGACAGTAGTGATTTTTAGCATTCTCACTTAAAGTGTACATTAACTTTCTCTGTTCCGTAACATAAATTTGGCGACCTCATATCAGGATATTCAGGATATTATCATAAGGATATTGTTTGATATTTTGTGACTGTGATATATTCATGATGGCTACTATTTCTACACTTAATGAAGCCAAAGATTTTTTGTCAAATGTGCAAACAGTGTGTGATATAGAAAACAGAACAAAGAATGAACTTAAGCTTGTTGCTCAACAATTGGGAATTGCAGTTCACTCTCGTCATTCTAAAGATCAAATTGTTGGCATGATTAATAAAAGCTTGTTTAATGTAACTCCTCCAAATGAGCAAACGCAGATTGAATTAGCTAAGTTACAGCTAGCCCTGCAGGAGGCTCGTGTGAAGGAAGCTGAATTTCAAGCACGTGCTAAGGAGGCTGAGTCTCAGGCTAAGGAGGCGGAATCTCAGGCTCGTATTGAAGAGGCACAGGTACAGGCTCAGGCACAAATTGAACTTGCCAGGATTCAGGCAGACCATGAGTATCGCATGAAACAAGGTGGAACTGGATCATCTAGCTCTGATGATTTTGATGTGGCTAAAAATGTTAAACTTGTCCCTCCTTTTAATGAATCTGATTTAACAAAGTATTTTCAGTTGTTTGAGAGGGTAGCTACAGGTTTTAATTGGCCTAAGGAGTATTGGCCAGTACTCCTTCAAACTGTTCTCACCGGTAAAGCTCAAGTAACTTATGCATCTTTGCCTCAGGATCAGTCTGATAATTATGATGTAGTTAAGAGCTTGATTCTTAAGGCCTATGAGCTTGTTCCTGAAGCTTATAGAGTAAAATTTAGGACAACTTACAAGCAAGATAAGCAATCCCATGTTGAGTATGCAAAAATCAAAGAAGATTTGTTGGATCAGTGGTTAAATTCTAAGAATGTGGATTCTGATTTTGGTAAATTTAAGCAGATGATTTTGCTGCAGGATTTCAAAAGGTGTATTAGTAAAGATGTAAGCCTATATCTTGATGAGAAAAGAATAGATAATTTGTCTGATGCTGCAGTTTTAGCTGATGAGTATGTTCTCACTCACAAGAGATATTCTAGAGAAAAAGGGAAAGCTGAGAGTAAGTACGTTGCCTCTACTCAGAGTACAGGTAACAGGAAAGAGAATAAGGATGATGTTTCTCAGGAAGTAAATACCAGCTTCACCTCTAGATTTCAGAAAAGTAAATGTACTTATTGTAGTAAGCTTGGTCATACTATGGAGAGATGTTTAAGGAGACAGCGTGATGTGAACAAAAAGGAGTCTTTAAATATTCAGTCAATTGGTCTAGTGTCCACTCTTGAGAGTTCCCAGAATTCTTTAACTGAGTTAACTGAACCTGCTTTGAGGGGTAACTTAAATTCTCATGATGGAGCTCCTCTTTTGAGCAGTAACGTGGGTGACACTCTCAAGAGTTCATGTGCTAATTTCCTGTCTGATGGTTTTGTCAGTCCTCTGGACAGTAATGACAGGAAATCAGTTAAAATATATCGTGACACAGGTGCTTGCCAATCCCTTATGCTGACCAGTGTTCTAGGCTCTAATGTTAATTCCTCTGATGAAACTGTAATCTTACAAGGTGTAGGGAATAATTACTTCTCTGTCCCACTGTGCAGAGTGAATTTAGAGTCTGGTTTTGTTAATGGTTCCGTTATGGTTGGGTTGGTTGAGACACTCCCAATGTCAGGTGTAACTTTCTTACTTGGAAATGATATTGGTGGAAGTCAAGTGTGTCCAGCTCCTCAGTTGTCTAGTGAGCCAGTGGCTGCGTCCCAGGGTTGTGATGTCCCTGATGTGTTCCCTGCATGTGCTGTCACTAGGGCTAAGTCTAAAGTTACTGGTGATTTAGAGGATAATGATGATGATGATGTTATCCTAGCTGACACTTTTCTTGCTAATTTGGACCACTCACCAGATGAGGCAGTACCCCGTAGTGTTGATAATTTGTCTCGTCAAGAGTTGGTTGAGTTGCAGGTTGCTGACCCTGAGTTGAAAGGTCTAGCTAACTCTGCTTACAGTGAAGAAGAGTCAGCCGGTGCTTCTACCTGTTATTATGTAAAGTCAGGAGTACTTATGAGGAAGTGGAGACCCCCAACAGCATCAGCCGACTGTGAATGGGAGGTTGTACATCAAGTTGTCATCCCTCGTGTTTGTAGGCAGGATATCATTAGAGTGGCTCATGATTCCAGTTTGGCAGGACACCTTGGAGTGAGGAAGACTGTGGCACGCATTTTGAAACACTTCTACTGGCCAGGTATCTTCAGGGATGTTTCCTGGTATTGTAAGTCTTGTCACACCTGTCAAGTTGTGGGGAAGTGTAATCAGACCGAAAAGGTTGCACGTCTAGTTCCCATTCCTCCTTTTGAGGCGCCTTTCACCCGTGTATTGGTGGATATTGTGGGCCCTCTTCCTAAGACTTCTTCAGGATTTTCTTATGTGTTGACCATGATTGATATGGCTACTCGTTATCCTGAAGCCATTCCACTTAGAAACATCTCAGCAAAGAACGTGGTTAAGGAAATGCTAGGGTTCTTCACAAAGTTTGGTCTGCCCAAGGAGGTACAGTCAGACCGAGGAAGTAATTTCATGTCAAATGTTTTCAAGCAGTCTCTGAAAGAGTTGGGCATCTCCCAGATCACGTCTTCAGCTTACCATCCCCAGACCCAAGGAGCGTTGGAGAGATATCATCAAACACTCAAATCGATGCTCAAGAAATACTGTTTGGAACATCAGAAAGACTGGGATAAAGGTCTTCCATTCGTTGTGTTTGCTGCAAGAGAATCTCCAAATGAATCACTGGGCTTCTCACCTTTTGAACTACTGTTTGGCCATGAAGTAAGAGGACCCCTTAAGTTACTCAAGGAATGCTGGCTGTCGGAGGAAGATGACGTCAACCTGCTGGAGTATGTGATGAAGTTCGAAGAACGGCTGTCCACTGCTTTACAGCTGGCGAGAGAGAATTTAGGAGCTGCTCAGGAGAAGATGAAGACTTGGTATGATAAGAAGTCCAGGTTACGCCACTTTCAGCCAGGAGATCAGGTTTTGATTCTGCTACCAGTTCATGGGCAACCTCTTCAAGCCAAGTTTAGTGGCCCTTATTTCGTGGAGAAGAAACTCAGTGATGTCAACTATGTCATCGCCACACCAGATCGTAGAAAGAACAAGCAACTATGTCACATCAACATGCTAAAGTTATATCACAGGCGGGACGAAAATAATCCAGTCTGCACTGTAGCTGTTCCACCCGAGTCTACAAGTGAAGTTCTCCCATGCAGTATGAGCCTGAGTGATAGTTTGGGGAAGAATCCTGATATCATGAATGATATCCAGACTAAGCTTTCTCATCTACCACCCAAGGAAAGGCAGGAGTTTTCGGCATTACTGCAGGAGTACCCGCAAGTGTTCCGTGCCACTCCAGGAAGAACTACTGTGTTGATGCATGATGTCGATGTTGGAGACGCAAAGCCAATTAAATTGCCTCCTTACCGTGTGAACCCAGTGAAAGTTCCTCTCATCCAGAAGGAGCTTGGCTACCTGTTGGACCACAAGATGATTGAGCCCTGTCAGAGCGAGTGGAGTTCTCCTGTCACTCTAGTCCCTAAGCCAGGTGGGTCACAGAGGCTTTGCATCGACTACAGACGTGTTAATCAGATAACTAAAACAGACACTTACCCTCTCCCTCGTGTGGAAGATTGCATAGACAAGATCGGAAAGGCTAGGTACATAAGTAAGTTTGATTTGTTAAAGGGATACTGGCAAGTGCCTGTGACTGAACGTGCTAGGGAGATCTCATGTTTTGTAACATTAGGAAAGACATTTGCATGTTCTGTAATGCCATGTACAAATTGTTTTAGAGTAATAAGAAATTTCCTTTGTAAATTTCTTTTTTCTTTGTGGGGAGGTGTTACATAGCCTATGATTTCATCATCTTTTCTGTAATTTTAACGCACAGTATGCTGCATGTTTGATCACGAGCGTGTTCTGCCTCTGTCCCCCCCTTCTACCGTTATAGTAGAGTAAGTCGTCATTTCTGTTGTTTCAGTGAGGGATTATCAGCTCTTTGTCCCCATGGCTTCATTTGCGCGTCCTGCTTACAAGTTGTGTCGGGCTCTGCTGGCCCCTATATAATGAGCTCGGTCTCTGCATCATTGCCACTTAGATCTGCTCCTCATTTTGTTCACATCTCTGTCCTCCCCTGTACAGATATTATTATTGTGAGTGCTCAAGAAGTCTCCAACCATCTAGCAGCTGTGTGTAATTTGAGTATAACTGTTGTATTTTTTTCTTGTGCTGTGTAGCATGGGGTTGGTTCTTGGGCCTAGTGAGGTCTTGGTGATTGATGTTGGGTTTTGTGTCAGTCATTTTTGATAATAGTTTGTATCTGTAATAATTTATCTGGCATTCACTGAGTATTATCTGGTATCTCATTTTATCAGGGCTGACTTAGATAAATTTACTCTTGCTAATTTCGTGTTAATAGAGGCTATTGCAGTTAACCATATATTTAACCTGTTTATTTGCCATTACATTATCCTTATGAGTCCTGAATGTTTTGTTGTTAGTTTGAGCATTAAACTTTAACTTGTAATTTTACCTAACTCTTTTGTTTTGAACCTGGAACTTTACGGGACAGTAGTGATTTTTAGCATTCTCACTTAAAGTGTACATTATCTTTCTCTGTTCCGTAACAATATATATATGCTATTGTATGAGACAGTTTATGAATAATTTTGAGTCCGGTGCTATACTCATATTTCACCTTACCCTTAATTGTGAAAGTAAGCTGCTGGTAATTTTTTTCATAATAATATTGTGCCCTCTTACATTATGTAAAAATGGAGATGGTACTTACATGGTTAATTTTTAAAATCGCTTCGATAATCCTCAACTCTCCCGCGAGACCTGCCAGCTGTGTTGTTGTTGTCTGTCTGGTCCCATAATTCATGAGCCCAAACATGTTCATTTAAAAAATATTAACATTCGTATAAACATATTGCAACGGCACTCTTAATTGGTATTTTAAAGTAATTTCTATAATACAGTATGTAAATTGAATCTCAGGAATACTTTTTCCCCAAAAAATACCTTTTTAACTTTCCTTTGCACATCTTCGCCTGGCCACCCCCTAGCGACGAAATTTACCATCGTTCCAATACTGTGCTCTTGCATGCGTATGGGAGGAGCGAAGACAAACGTTCTGGGAATACGACAACACCAAGACGATGACAATGACGAAGGTCTAGGAATACGGCCGTATTCCTAGACCTTCGTCATTGTCATTGCTTTTGTATCGCTACTACGGTCGTCAGCTGTGATGGTGTTCGTCATCGTCGTATTCCTAGTCATCCTCGCGATGCCTTCGAAAGTGGTAGTTAGAACGTTCGTATAAGTGTTACCAACCCATGCGATTCTTGCAATAGTTCATACCCAGATTCAGATTCAGATGTTTACCGTTTTATTGATGTACAGGTATAGGCATTCGATTGTAAAAAGTATGTGTGAAGCTCATATAATTATATAATCGTAGCAATTCTTACATTAATGAGTTTTATAATTTGTATCAGTTGGTATGCTGCTCGATGTAAACAAACCCGAGTTCATCGAGATGGCCAGCAAAGACCGAGCTCTTCCTCTCTCACAGAACCAGCGTACAATGCTGCTCAATTTAGTAAAGGAGAGAGAAGTCATCATGGCAGACAAGTCCACCGCGCCTGGGATCGCTGAGAAGAAGAAGAAAGCCTGGGCATTTATTGCAAACTTCTTCAATGGCATGTATCCTGATCAGCATCCTAGAACGGGGATGCAGCTGAAACGATGCTATGAACATGTGAAGAAGAAGTAAGTAAGACTTTTTTTCTCAGTTGTCGAGTTTAGGGGCTCCTCTTAATTGCTTGACCTATAAAAAAAAAAAAAAAAAACTTTGCTAGACCTCCAACAACACCTAAAAAAGTGGGTGTGGAACTGCACTCATTCATCACGAAATTGACATTTCTTGGATGGTTAAGGGTTAGGTTTGGTATAGCAGTCATTGGGAACACAATTATTGGGATAGTTTCTTTGATAACAGTATGTGATTTAAATAATGACATAGTAGGTGTGGAACTGCACTCATTTATTACGAAATGGACATTTCTTGAATAGTTAAGTTTTTTTTTAGGTTAGGCACCGTAAGGTAAGGTTTGGTTAGGTTAGGTACAGCAGTCATCTAGAAACAAAGGTATTGGGATGGTTTCTTTGATAATAACTATATGATTTAAATCATGACAGTATCCCTTTATCAAAACCTAACCTAACTTACCTACCTCTCCCTAAAAATTGCCAGCTACCCAAGTAAAAATATATATATAAATTTTGGATAGACACGTGGTCTTTCTTACTGAATTTTTCCTCAATAATTACCCTTTTGTAAAATAGCTATTAAAATCAGATAGCTGAAGCCTGAAGGTTATTTTTACTTCATTCTCAACCCAAAATAGCAATGGTACATTGGTAATTGGGCTGTTCAAGCTGTAAGGCAGGCTCTCTCAACCATTTTTTGTTCATGGTTCAATCAGATATGTAAACTATAGAAATTGGAGTTGAAATGAAATTTTAGTACAGTATTTGGAATACTTGACCAATACCTTACTTAAGCTTGAGTCATGTAAGATCACTGAGGCTTGCACTAGAAATAGCCTACTGTAAAATCATTGAGGCTTGTAGGAAAGACAATTATTATTGTAGTGGCTTGTGTGCCAGTAGTGTTATTTGGTATCCTTGTTCAGAGGTGTTTATCCAAAATCTTATTCCTTTATGCTTCCTACTTCTTATGTGAGACTCAAATACATATTAAGAAATTTATATGTCTTTCAGGGTAAAACTGGAGGACAATCAGTACAAGCAAATGGTCAGGAAAACTGGTGGTGGGCCTCCTCCAAGCCGCCCAAGTCTGAGTGAAGATATGCTCATAGCATCATCCATGATGGAAGATGAACTCACCATGGGGGATGATGTTGTAGAAACCTTAAATTTTCCTATGGATATACCAGGTAAGGAAAAATACATATTACTTATTTTGGGGCATTCAGTGACAGGCCAACAGGACCTTGCAGCAACCATCCTAGATTTTTATGTAACTGCAACAGCAGTGAGTTATGTATGGGGTATGTAAAAATCCAAAATTCAGCTTAAAATTACATTTGGTTGGTGAGATAGGCAATTTAAAACTGTCACATTACTGGGCCAAAATCTGCCTTGGCGACCAAGCACTCAGTTTTTACTTATACATATATATATATATATATATATATATATATATATATATATATATCTTTTTCAAACTCTTACGATGCCTGGATTTGTTTGAAACAGTCCAGGTTTATAAGCTTTTGTATGATGATTAAAGAAAGGCTGGCAGAAAATTAATGTCATAATGTGGAGCATAGCTTAGTGGTATACCACGTCAGCAAGGTTCCGAGTTTGATCCCAGCCAGCAGCCAAAAATTTTGGATCCCAACCGCAAGTCCTCTGGAGTTCAGCACCCAATCCGGTTTAGGTTAGGTTAGGTTTCATATACTGTAGTCCGTTATGCCGGGAAAAACACTGAGAACAGTTAGAAGTGAATCATGTGGTTAGTGTGTGAATTATGACCCAAGTGTTACGGCTCAGCGGCTCACATAAGTGCCAAATAGCAATAGATGTAGGGAATATGCATCCTGGCCTGGCCCCATCAGTTGACTTGGCGGTGAGTACCGGCATTTGCTGAGTGGAAAGGAGCTGGCTACCCTACCGCACTAAATAAAAATTTGTTTTAAAAAAATCATACAAAAAAATTGCGATGACGATGGTTGCTGTTGTTACTTTTCACACAAAAAATTGCGATGACGATGGTTGCTGTTGTTACTTTTCACTTATTTATACAGTTACAACAAATTTCTTGGTTTTCTAACACAATTTTAGCATTTTTTTATATTCAAATTGTTCAAGAACAAAACTATTTGTATCAAGATGTTAACACAAATGAATAATTACAGCCACCATGCAGCTTTTGGGAAAAGTGAATAATTTCAAACTTGCACATCTAAGCAACCAAATGGGATTTTAAGCAGAAATTTTTGATTTTTACATATCCCATGTACATTTCAATGTTGTTTTAATTAACAATTAAATCTTAGATGGTAGGTAGGGGTAAAAATTCTCTTTTGCCTGTTGATTTGGGAGGGAATGACCCGTTTACAAGAAAGTTGAGTAAAAAATTTTGAATTTAATATATCTGATTCTCATGAAGCTGGATGCTTCAGCGTTATGCTAAAGTATTGCTACTGCATCTCGCTACATGGTAACAAGCATTGTATTATTAGCCTTTTTCAGGTGAAATAGATTTGCAGGAACCACCAGAAGTCATAAATTTGCAGCAAGGGCCAGGGCAACCTTCTTTCAGCAGAATACCATCAGTGGCAGACCATCCATCAACTTCATGGTTTTCTTCAGTGGATTCCATGGCTCACGTTACACAGTCAGTGGCAGACCATCAATCTATTGCAAAGCTTTCTTCAGTGGATTTTATGACTCAAAGGACACCTTCAATGGCAGACCATCCATCTACTTCACAGCTTTCTCCAGTGGATTCTATGGCTCGCCGGACACCTTCAGTAGCAGACCATCCATCTACTTCACAGCTTTCTTCAGTTGATTCTGTTGCTCGCCGGACACCTTCAGTGGCAGACCATCCACCTACTTCACGGCTTTCTTCAGTGGATTCTGTGGCCCAAGTTCCTGGACCAAGTACCACATTGACTTCAACACCTGCTCCTGTCTCTGAAGCTTCTCAGCCTGCACCTAGCAGGAGGAGGTTTACCATCGAGTATGACCTTTGTAGATCATGACAAATTGAACACCATATGTTAATAATGAAGCAGATGAAGGAAAATCATGAAGCTGTAATGAAGGAACACAAGGAAGAGATGACAGAACAGAATCTGAAAATAGAGCAAGAACAACTGAAATTAAGGGAATGTGAAATGAAGATCAGTGAACAAGAATTAAGACTAGAAAAACAAAGAAAGAAAATTATTGAGCTAGATCTAAGAATAAAGTTACTGGAGAGGGCAGAGGAAAGTTTTGAGAAACTTGACAATTTTTTATATTCTGCTACATCTGCCTACAAAGCTATGGGCAATTCTTATGAATGAGCGGAAGACACTGTTATACAGTATTCCCCCCCCCTTTTTTTTTTTTTTTTACTAAGTTTGTGCTATTTATTTGAATTATGTGTACGAATTTGTATGTAGTACGAGAGTATATTGGTTTTCAAACAGTAAGATAGGCATTATAAGCATTGTTTCACGCACTAACTCATCACCATACCTGACCTTTTTTTGCCACATTACCTGATCATCATTTCTGACTGTTTCTTCCTCTAATGCTGTGTAAACTTTGTCCTCCACATTGTCATCGATTGGGGAATCACTCTGGCCCTGATGTCTTTATTGGCCAGGTCACTGGTAACAGGTGAATTGCTGAGACAATGGCATGCAGGGGGGGGGGGAGGTTATGGGTGTGAGGCATTGTCCCTGCTTGGCATCTTGTAGAGGAATAGAGGAAGGTGTCCAGTGTATACATACGAAAAATCACGCGCTAAAATTGAAAATTGGGCAAATTATGAACCTTGCAATTGCGCGACGTACCAGTACGTCGACAGGACTGGCAAGTGCAAAATGTTGTAACGTACCCATACATCTACGGGATGCCTCGGGTTGTTATATACAGTATGTTTGTTTGTTTCAGTAACAAATCCCAAATATGTGGATCTTTTTTTCTCATAAATAACCTCTGAATTTATAAGGAGACATAATTCTGTTCAGTTGTTATACTTGGTTTTTGTGCTCAAAGGAGACCCAGATATGTGGATATATATATTTTTTTCCAGTCTGTATTCCCCAGCGTTATCAGTACGCAGTATTAAGCTTAACTGTTGTATTTGGTGGTTTATGTAATATATTTCAAACAATTCCAAAATATGTGGGTTTTTCTTCCTCAATATTCTCATAAGCTGTTTATAGGCATAATCTATACTTGTAGGAAATGTACAGTATAAGAAAAAAATGTTAGATGTTAATGCAGTATCAATACTATTGTTAGTAATTCCTACACAGTTGCACAAGATAAATAAAACTATTTTTTTGTATTAGTATTCCTGTAATTTTATTTCAAACTATTTCACCATAAAAGTTAATGTAAACACAAGATAAAAGAATTACCAGAAACAACCTTTATAATATGAAGCACTTGAAACACTATAATAAACTCAACTTTAACATGTAAATACATAAGGATTTTCTACAGGCACACATCTAATGAATTACATTCTCTTAAGGCTGGTAAGAGTACTGGGTAATCACTTTTCTCTGTACATAAATATGAGTCTTTTACTGTTTGCTACATACTGCATATCAAAAGTTACAGGTCTGAGTTTTCAATGTGCACACATTTGCTGAATTACAATTCACTTACGGCAAGCAAGAGGGCAGGGTGGCTCAGTGGTAATCAGACTCAGGTCCGGGGGCCCATAAGTTCAAGCCATGCCGGGAGGTAGCCCCTCCTGTCACCCAGCAGGGCCACATGATCTAATAAGATCTTGATCGGGGGAACACTTCCCTTTCCTTTTATGGCTAGCAAAATACATAACTTTGTGTACAACACATACTAATCAGCAGTTGATGGCACAATTATTTAGTAAATATCAAAAAATTTTGTATTAGTCATCCAAAAATTGGTTCCATGATAACTGAACCTTTGATCTAACCAAACCTAACCTATCCCTTCCTATCCTATCCTGACCTCTCCTAACCTACCCTATCCTATCCTGACCTAACCTAACCTATCTTTTCCAATCCTGACCTAGCCTAACCAAACCTTCAGAGGTTCAGTTGTCCTTTCACCAAATAAATGGAAACACACAATAAAAGAAGGATCGGAAGACAAAAAGCAGTTGAGGTACTATAATAAACTTAATTTTAACATATGATTTTTGGCGACCATCATCCACTCACTTGATGTAGTGCTGCCTACTTCTTCCTTAGCCTTTATCATTCTTTTTCTGTGCCTGCCCTCCTCTCTTCCTATTTCTCCCATCTTTTCTGTCACTACTTATTGCTTTTCTTTCCGTTACAGCTGGCATTACATTGAGTGACAAGCCAAATGGTTTCCTGTAAGCCAAGAAACCATTTACAATGCTGGGTGGTAACCATATAACCAAACCATACGTGCTCCCTATGTGTCAAGTGGGTTGGTGGAGGGTTAGTGCCCTCCCTGTAAAACAAATAACTCAGAGTCAAATGGCCACCCCGTACATGATTATGGTGTCTGGCAATAGACAGAAAGATTTTCAAAAGTGATTCTCGATGATGTTGGCCCTTCGCATCTGTCCCCTTGTATTTTCCTGTTCTACATTTTCTGGGAGATATGCAGGTTGGTTTTCTTCACCCTCAGGCTCTTGTTCAATATGTAGTCCGTTGTTGATAGCAATATTATGGAGGATTGCACAGGCAATTACTATGTTCCTTGTATTTGACAATTTGGTTCTCATTTTTGTTGCTAAGACACCAACCCTTCTTTTCCATAAGCCAAAGCTTCTTTCTACAGTGTTTCTTGTCTTAACATGAGCAATATTATATCTTCTTTCTTTTTCTGAAGTAGGTGACAACACTGGAGTAAGAAGATATGGCTGGCAAGCATATCCACTGTCCCCTAAGAGGAAACCTCTGTAAGAACCAGTTTCAAGTAAAGTGCACAGTCTGGAAGATGAAAATACTCTGGAGTCATGTGCACTGCCAGGCCATCCTACTGCTAAATTTGTAAATCTTAAAAATGGGTCACACACGGCCATCACATTTGTAGACATCCATCCCTTTCTGCACCGGAATAACTCTGGATTAGGGCCACCTGGACTCTGGATGGGAATGTGACATCCGTCAATACACCCGATTACACCTG
>NC_137026.1:14469005-14519005 GCF_032717465.1 Coenobita brevimanus | reverse complement strand
ATGCTCCCACCTCGTCTGGCCCCTTAGATCGTCGATGGTGTGCAGTGAGGGAGTGGCTACATTTTGTCCATCTACCCTGACTGGCCTAATACCCCACATTGGAGGCGATGGCTATTAAGCCAAAAAAAAAAAAAAGGCTTGAGGATGCTTGTACTATCACACTCTAGGCCTTGGATGCTTACGGCGTGAGGGAGAGGAGATAGTGTCATTATTATTATTATTATTATTATTTGGTGCTGAGAGCTTTTGAGTGTGTGTGTGTGTGTGTGTGTGTGTGTGTGTGTGTGTGTGTGTGTGTGTGTGTGTGTGTGTGTGTGTACCTCTCGCCATTTGTGCACCCGTGACGGTATTCCCTAGCGAAAGTGATAAATGTCAGAACAGCGAAGAGCGAGGCAGATCGAGCTGGCTACCCCTGCTGTAGACTGGGTGGCGGGGTGGGGTGAGGGGTAGGGGGTGAGGGGGTCGGGGTGGGTGTGGAAAGGTCACGTTACTATACAACACTACGATTTAGGGAATACATTATCTTATTATTTGATTAAACAATATTATTAACCTGTTGAATATTCTAAGGCCGCAGCAAAACGAAGCACACAATGATTGAGTTTAAGATGGAAGGATTCTGACGTTCAAGATAGTGAGAGAGATGTGGAAAGGACACAATGTTTTTTTTTTTTTTTTTATGCAGGGAAGAAGGAACCAAAGGCCAGGTTAGGGAAGTGTAGGTGAATTAATGTCTTTGACTGTACCCTTGTAGGCAAAATTGAATGCCATGGAACTGGGTTAGTGCTATTGATTTTATTTTTTTTTTCATGCCCGTTGGCTTGCTAATTCTGGCCTGTATTCTCGGCGATTAAGGTATTTCCCTAACACTTCTTCCATACCGATTTATTTTTGGATATCTCTGGCTAATATCGTTTTGTAAGGTGTTTATGCAGAGTATGGTGATGCTAGAATGGAGGACGGGAAGGTGTAATGAGCAAAATAAGTGGTTAAGGAAGAGGTGTTACTGCTAGTACAACTACTGCTACTACTTCTACTACTACAACCACCACCACCACCACCACCACCACCACCACCATCACTACCACCATTACTACTACTAATCTCACCACCACCACTATTATTACCGCTATTACCACCACCACTTACAATATGTAGTAAAACTAGTCTTTGCCAATGGGCAGGATCGTATAAATCAATGAAACAATTACTAGTGCAAACGCACTAGTTGAGTAGTATGTGCTGAACTAATTATAATCTAATAAGGTAGGCGGGGTGAAGACTGCGTATGCATCCTCATCTCTTTGAGATAATATAAATATCATTGTAATTTTATTTTTATCAATAAAATTATCGGTCAATCAATCAATCAACCACTTGCCACTATTACTACTACAACTACTGCTACTACCACCACCACCACCACCACCACCACCACCTTTAGTTGTAAACAGGATCGCTTACGCCCACTCTTATCTTCACAATCAAACTGGAGTTAAAATTATATACGACTAAGCATAACTCCTAAAATTAACTCTGTATGCTTGTTAATCATTAAAAAAAGTGAAAATAAAATGATCTTCCTTTACATACACTCTCCCAGCCTTCTAATTCTCCCTCAGCGATACTAGCGTCAAAAAGGAGAATTGAATTACTATTAACACACTTAAGTTTAAATCCGCCATTATCTCGCAAACACAATCAAAGCCTGAGCAATCACTGACGAAAAAGCCTCATCACCTCTCCATATCTTGCAGACTAAATTGCTTGTGGAAGTTGCGTTCATGGCTGACTGTAAAGTGGAGGGAAAGAGATATGTGTGTGTGTGTGTGTGTGTGTGTGTGTGTGTGTGTGTGTGTGTGTGTGTGTGTGTGTGTGTGTGTGTGTGTGTGTCTCTCTCTCTCTCTCTCTCTCTCTCTCTCTCTGTCAGAAATTTTTATACACCACTTTATCTGGCGATAGTTAGTCTAAACATGACCAAGGTAAATTTACATAAATCTCTTAGGAGATTAAAGTATAATTAATAATCTACCTCACAAGTAATTATTTTCTTTATCTCCTAGCCAGTTCCTCCCAGATTTGGCCAAATCATAAGGGTTACTTAGCTAGATAGAGTAGGAGCAACAGATGACGATGGGCCTAATGTTTCAGTCGGTTGCCTGGGCTTCCAAGTGTCCTTAGGTGCGTATTTTACGGTGTGTAGCTTGAACGGCTAAGGAACCAGAGTGTATTTTTTTTTTTTTTTTTTCGCCTATCGACCATTGAGGCCGGAACCCCTGGTCATTAAGGCAAAATTATATATATGTACACACACACACACACACACACACACACACACATATATATATATACACACATTCATGCATATGAACACACTTTCATGCACACGTACATATATATATATAATAATTTTTATTTTATTATTTTTTTGTATTTTTAGTTCTATTATTTTATTTTTATTTTTAACCTTATATTACTTATAAACAAAAATACCTAATCCAAATACCCTAAAACTAATCACCTAACAGACAAATCGGTAACCTATACTAAATCCTAAGAGACAAATAACTAGACCTACACTAATGGTAAAAAAGCCACGACCAAGAGAACACCATCGACTGCAGATATGTAATGCCTTTCTACATTACATACCTGCACTCATCACCTGCTGACTGTCAGTCGAGACACAACCTAATATAGGGGACATCAATATATGAAGGGGAACCAGACGAGTCAGGAACATTTCCATATACGTTAGTTGTCGGCCCTAATTAGAATAACTTAAGCAAGATGATATAATGTCTTTACATAATTTATACAAAAAGTGAAGAACCTCGCCCAGCAGACCACCATCGACTGCAAGTGCCCAATACCTTCCTAGATTGCACACTTGCACTCATCAGTTGGTAGCTGTCAGGCGAGGAACTTGGCTTAATGTAGGGGACATCTATATTAGAAATAGATCAGTGGGAGGAGGAACTATTTCAAATATGTCAACTGTCAACCCTAATTAATACTACAATATATACATATTTAATGTTAATAAAAACCATAACCACACAGTAAAAAAGTCACATCACTCTGATCAGTCCGGTCTCTCTCAAGAAAGCCATCAATTTATCAGTCATAACAATATCCCCATCACCCAGGATGGTGGAAAGGGTGAAGGGGACGTCTACTGCGCCGCAGTAATTTATAACTGAAGCACGTTCACGAATAAATCGCCGACAGTGCAGGATGATATGACTGATAGATAACACCACATCAGAGATGTCACAGTGCGGCGGGAATCGTTTTTCCATATAAGGTTTCAAATGTGTTAATATGGTGGCATTAAGCCATAAACGAGCCAACACTTTTTCTTCCAGGCAACTGGGACGGTTGGCAGTGTCCCAGTCGCCCAGGTACGGCTTACAAGTTGGAATATTTAGTCTGGTCCACTGACCTTGCCACAGAAGATTTATTGATTTCTTTCTGAGAGAGAGACTCGACCGTAGATCACGAGGAACGTCCCAAGTCTCCTCGAGCTCTACAGCCGACTTTGCAAGTAAGTCAGCCTGCTCATTGCCATAGATACGACAATGACCAGGCACCCAGATCAGCGTGAATGACTTGTTGCATGAATGCAGCTTATTAACAATGCAGCCCTGGATCTCGTGCGAGTCCGTAGTTTAAGAAGCAATTGCCTGAAGGGCTGATTTTGAATCTGAAAATATGGCAAATGAGTCATGCCTAGAATTTAGAGCATAGTCTATGGCTTTGTCAATAGCAAAAAGTTCGAATGTAAACACAGATGTGAGTTGGCAACCGATACCTGAGGGCACATTCAGTCGACCACACACTTGCACCCACACATTCACTCGACTTGGAGCCGTCGGTGTACAAGTGGTGGGACCCCAAGTGACGAATTATGATGTTACGAAACAAGTGGTGGACCTCTGCCTCCGGCCCTTGGCCTTTGGTGCAGGGAGCCATGTAAATCAACAGTAAAGCCGGGTGGCTCCCAAGGCACTATATTTTTTAACAACAACTTGTCACAGTTACTGGGGTCCACACCAAGCTCCTAAGTCAGTAAGTGGAGGCGAACGGCAAGTGGCCAACGCATCCCCCGCAGAAGGTGGTGGTATTGACGCAGGGGGGTACAGGCCACATTGCTGATATTACTTTTCCTATATGTTCGAAGGCCATAGGACCAAGCCAGGTGGTCACGGCGATTATGGAAGGGAGGCACATTCGCCTCCACTTCCATACGAGCTACACGGGTACACCGGATGGCTCTAAGACACATTCGCAAACATTTATTCTGTAGCACATCCAATCCTTTCAGCGTGGCATTGGATGCCGAGCCATACACCTGTGCGCCATAGTTTAGCTTCATTCGAATAAGGGACTTATACACCATTAATAAAGATTTTCTGTCAGCTCCCCATGTAGTACCCGTTAGGTACTTAAGGACATTTAACGGTTTATCACAACGAGCAAGCAAAGTATTAATGTGAAGTTTAAAATTCATTCTGCGATTAAAGTGGAGGCCCAAAAACTTTACAGAATTTTGAAAAGGTACCGCTTGATTATCCAAAAATAAACGCAAATCGGGGACGTTACGAGTTGTAAAAACTACAGCGGCACACTTACGGACGGAAAACTTAAATCCCCACTGCAAGGCCCATTGGTGGACGGAGTCAAGGGCTACTTGAATCAGCCCAGCCGAAAATTGTGCATTACGGGAGGAGTGCCATATTGCACAATTGTCAGCATAGAGCAAGTATTTAAGATTCCTGGGGATGGGAGCTGATGACAGAATATCATTGATCATAATACTAAATAAAGTAGGACTAAGCACACTCCCCTGCGGCACCCCGTTTTCCTGGATAAATATATCCGATGTTACGTTACGGGGCAATTTGACAGAGAAAGTCATGTCCCTTAAGAAATTTGAAATGAAAATAGGCAAATTTCCTCTTAAACCATAAGCACAGAGCTTCATTAGTATACTGCGTCGCCATGTCATGTCAGAGGCTTTATGGATGTCCAAGAACACCCCTATCATGAATTCTTTACTGGCAATGCTCCAAATTCAATAAACAGAGTGTAAACATGGCGAGTCTCTTTGCCCTCATAGGACTGAGGACATGCGAACTATTTATTAATTACAATGCTAATTACGGTGAAATTACTTCATGAATTATACAAGGCTAATCTAACTTAATCTTAGTTTTAATCAAACTAAAGCCAAATATTCCCTTTATCTATGTAAATATGTATTAAACCACCATTCACCTTTCATGTGGCGGCTCGTCATACCCATCACTCAGGCGCAGTTAGGTTATTGGAAAATTCCTAAGTACTTACATGTATTTACAATATAGTTGTCCACAAGGGTTAAATGCAGTAGCATTAAATTTATTAATAATAAGAATTATTAAACATAACGTAATCTCTGGGTTATAAAACTGCTTGAATTAATCTTTAACGCTCTCCAGGGTTTCCTCTGCTTTTAATTAGGGACAACTATTTTAAAAGGTAAAGAGTGCAACCGCTCTGGGGGAAAATATTTCCCACACTGTGTGTGTGTGTGTGTGTGTGTGTGTGTGTGTGTGTGTTCTAACCTAATTGTGTCTTTACAGCAATGAGTCAAGCTCGTACTGTCCCGTGTCTTAAACCATATTTATCGTACATATCCTTAAATTTGTGAATTGTTTTGGCACACACTATTTCATTCGGTAGTGCAATCCATTGATCAATTGCTCTGTTTGGGAAACTGAATTTCCTTACGTCTTTATCACCTCTCTTCTTATGCAGTTTTTTGCAGTGTCCTCTTGCTGATGCTTCTCCATATGTTAAGTAATCATTTCTGTCTATTTTCTCCTTCCCTGATATGCACTTATATAGCATTATTATGTCACCTCTTTTCCTTTGCTCCTGTAGTGTTGGTAGATTCAGTTTATTTAGTCTTTCTTCGTAGCTTAGGTCCCTTAAGCTTGGTATCCATCTTGTAGCGGCCCTTTGAACTTTTTCAATCTTGTCTATGTGTTTTTTGAGATGAGGACTCCAGACTACTGATGCATATTCCAGGGTTGGTCTAATGAATGATGTTATTATCCTTCTTAGCATGTCTTCATATGTGTATGTGAATGCTATTCTCATATTTGCAAGCAGTGTGTACGTGTTCCGTACCTTCTCGCTGATGTGGTCAGCCGGAGATAGTCTGTTATTGATAATCACACCTAGGTCCTTCTCTCTTTCTGATGTGTATAGGGTTTTATTTCCTAACTTATAATCCCAATCAGGTCTTTTTCCACTTTTACCAAACTTGATTACATGACACTTGTCCACATTGAATTCCATTTGCTATGTACTACTCCATTCATGAAGTTTATTTAATTCTACTTGTAGCTCTTTACAAGATTCTGTGTTAGTAATTCTCCTTTGTATTTTTGCATCATCTGCAAACATATTCAGATAGCTTTCATTTCCAGTGTTACTGTTTATATCATTTATATACACTAAAAACATGATTGGTGCCAGCACTGAACCCTGTGGTACTCCACTAGTCACTTCTTTCCATGATGAGTAGTTTCCTCTTAGTACTGTTCTCATTTCTCTTTTTATGAGAAAATCTTGCATCCAACAAAACAGTTTGCCTCGAATTCCTCCTTGATGGTACAGTTTCCATAAAAGTCTTTGGTGTGGTAATGTGTAAAAAGCTTTCATGAAATCTAAATAGATACTGTCCACCCATCCTTCTCTTTCCTGTATTGTGTTTGTTACTCTGTCATAGTAGCTCAACAGATTAGTTACACATGACTTTCCTTTTCTGAAACCAAACTGTCTTTCTGTTATCATACTGTGTTCTTCTAGATGATTTACCCAAGCTTTTCTTATAAGTTTTTCTAATACCTTGCTTACAACACTGGTCAGTGATACTGGTCGGTAGTTGAGTGGATTTTGTCTATTTCCTTTCTTGAATAAGGGGACAATATTTGCTTTTTTTCCAAATATCAGGTAGTTTACCTTAACTCAAGGATTTCTTGAAAATTAGAAATAATGGTTCAATTTAACACCTTTGCACATTCTCGTAGTACCCAACATGAAATTTCATCAGGACCACTTGCTTTTCCTCTGTCTAATTTACTTAAATTCCTCCTGTATTACTTTTTTTGCTATTTGTATATCTGGTAGCATGTGTGGACATGCATGTTCCACATAGTCCCTCTCAAAATTTTTTTCTTCTGTAAAAACTAATTGGAAATTCTTATTTAGTGCTTCACAAATATCTTTCTCTTGTGTATAAGTGATTCCCTCGTCCGTAATGGATTGTATTATATCTTTTACTCTGGTTTTGCTTCTGATGTAGCTGTAAAACGGCTTTGGTTGATCACTACTTTTATTTATTATATCCTCCTTAAACTGTTTTTGGGCTTCCCTCCTTATTCTTGTATAATTGTTCCTTGCCTGTGTGTAATTATTATACGCCCTTTCACTATTGTGTCTTCTGTATCTATTCCACAACAAATCTCTTCTTTCTTTTTGATTTTTTACATTCTGTATTGAACCATTTCTGTATTTTCTTATCTGCTTCTTTGTGCTGTGGGATGTACTTCTGGACTCCTATTTCATAAAATTCACAGAATTTTTTATATACAGCAATTAAATCTTGTCCTCTAAGCTCATTTTCCCAATCAACTTCTAAGAAATACTTCTTTAGGTCTTGATAATTTCCCTTTTTATAGTTTAGGCTCTTTTTGTAACTTCCATTGCTGTTAACAATGTCATATGCTATCCTGAAGTTGTAATTTAGTACTGCATGATCGCTTTTGCCGAGTGGAGGGTGATATATTAAACTGTCAATATCATTTTCTTGCCTAATAAATATTAGATCTAGCACTGAAGGTACATCGAGTCCTCTTTTTCTGGTGGTTTCCCTCACATGTTGCGTTAGGAAAAACTCTTGCACGAGATCCAGGAGCTTTTGGTCCGAACAGCATTCTTGGCTAATTATATCTAGAATATTCCAATTTATATTTGTATTAAAATCTTCAGTTAGTATAATTCTTTCCGATTTCTCTTCCATTTTTTGTAGTAATGATCTTAAACTCTGAATTGTACTCTCTGCCAGGTCCTCATATTCGTCTCTTTCCTATGTGTTTGATCTGGGTGGCATGTACAAATTGGCTACAATTACTTTCCCTTCAGATGTGTTGATCTCTACTGCAGTCAGTTCTACTTGTGATGGTATATCTAGTTTTATTTCATTGACTTTTAGATTTTTCTTAGTTAATTTTATAATTCCTCCTCCTTTTTTTAAATTTCTGTCTCTTCTCCATATATTGTATTCCTCTAAGTTTAGTATGTCATTGGATATCCTTGGTGTTAATTTTGTCTCAGTTAGGCATATTATTTGTGGTTCATTTTCTCTGACATAATCATTCATCTCTAGTAATTTAGATACCATTCCATTCACATTTGAGTACATCAACTTTATCATCTTGTTTATATACTTGTCATGACATGGTTTTACTGTCTTCCTCCTTTTTATTCCATCCTGTTTGTGTCCCACTTTCGTACCTGCAATCCTATTACTTTGTAAAAAAAATTCTTCTCCTCCTCTTCTGATCTTCCCTCATTTTTTGTTTTTGCTTCCTTCCTTTTCTCTTTCAGTAATTCTAGTTCCTCTTGTGTTAGGCATCTTTTTATCCATACATTTTTGAACTCCTCTTTTTCCATAAGATTCTTTGCATTTTTTAGTATCTCCTCCACAGTGTTTACACTCTGGAAAGTCACCTTTAGAGGTCTTGTCCTGCTTTTCTCGTATTTCCCTAACCTTTTGTGTTCCTCTATGTCTTTACTACAGATTTCCTCTGATACTTCTTTCAGTAAGCTCATTACATTTGCCATCTCCTTTTTGTCTCTTGTGATCTTGTTTTTTACTTCTTCCTCTTCTATACCAGTGATTACTATAGATTTGTTTACATCTACTGAAACTCTGACTAACTTTGGATTGTTATAGATTATTCTTTTCACTTCCTGTTTAATGCTTTTTTCCTCCACCCTTGTTTCTAAGTCTTTCTTTACTTTCACCATTTCAGCAAACGTGGTTTCCACATCATTTTTGTAGCTTTGCACAGCTTCATTCACCTGTGTTATCTTCTCCTCAATATCACTGCTTTAGTCTATCAGACTGCTTACTTGCATAATTGTCTCTGTGTCATTTTTGAGCTCTTCCTTAACACTCTCGTGATTGACTACTGTACTTGCCATTTCACTCATTTTCTTCCTAAGTGTACTCAATTACACTGTTAGTTCACTGATGGTTGTGTCTTTCTTATTGGCCTCCCTTCCTAGTTTTTCTATTTCTTCCTTTTGCAAGTGCATCTGCTTCTTTATTTCATCAATTTCATTTTTGAAAGCCATTTCTAGTTTGTGTACACATTCAACCAGTCTATTGTGAGTCTCCACTTCAACCAGTTCTTGGTAGAAATCATCATTTTTCTTTCTACCTTTATTCCTTTTCTTTTCCAAATTTGCTTGACTAAAGTATGTATCCATTTTGCAATACTAAATGTACAGAGTATGTACTTACATTCCCAATGCTGCTGTAAACAAACCTCAGCTGACTGAGCTCATTCTTTCGTCTTGGTACTCTTTTCTGTTTGAACAAGTCTTGTTTAACCTTCTTCTTATTATTTTTTTCTTTTAATAATGAAAAATCATTTAGTCTAACCTGGTGCAGAGCTTGACTCATACAAAGATACTAATTTAGGTAATGCCACTGGCCGTGTTGGTTCAGTACGGAGCGCCAATGTCGCACGTCTGCCTTCTTTGACTGTGTGTGTGTGTGTGTGTGTGTGTGTGTGTGTTTGTGCTTCTGCGTATGTGTGTGTGTGTGTGTGTGTGTGTGTGTGTGTGTGTGTGTGTGTGTGTGTGTGTGTGTGTACACGTAAACTTTCCACCCCCTCCCCTTACATCCACATCCAGGTCACTCATCCCCACAGTTTCCCCTACCGCTGTTATTCCAGCGTGCATTAAGAGACCTTGATATCATTATGACGATTGTGGGTCTTTTCAAGGAGAAGAGGATGTATTTCCATTATAGCGCTCCACTGCCCAAATTATTATTTGTATTTATTAATTGCTTTCTAAAGCTAACGATAAGTTGGAGTTAAGAAAAAAAAATGAGCAAGGCAGGCATGAACAGAGGTTACCCTAGTAAAGGTAAAAACCCCGAGCAGCAGATAGGTAAACATCCGCCCCTTTTTCTTCCCTGCCTTAGTCCCCCTCCCTTCTCACTTATTTTTCCTCATCATTCATGTCTCGTTGATACAGCTATCCATACACCATTACTCACGGATTTATCACCCTTTCTCACCCTAAACTCACTCGCATTTCACAGCCATATTTGTATCCACGGTGTAACAGTATCTATCATTCTGTCAATAGCCAGACGCCTCAATCCCGTAAGGGGTGGCCACAATCAAATCTCCCTCATTCCTCCGTCCCCTTCCGTTACGCTGCACTTCTCCGAGATCACACACCTCCTACATGAAATAACCATATCATTAGAGTAACTTTTCTTCCATTATAATTTTTTTCCCAACAACTATTACGATTTTCAGTTGAAGGTAGTCCATGTACTGAGCCTCCATGGTTCACCTTGTGTGTTCTGGAGACGACTGAGTATGGAATTGTAAGGCGCATAGGTATTTAGACTCCCTCACAAAAATGCTATACTTTTTTTTGCCCTAACTTGGCTCAGATTTTTCTCCTTCAGCATCTTCTTTCACGCAGGTCGATAGCAAAATTAACCAACACTATAGCTCTGCATAGTTTTCGTAGCACTTCTTCGTGACAAGCATCATTTTCTAGTGTTATTTTATTGCCTCAACTCAGGGATCTAAAGGGGATATAGCAGTTTTAGGCCAAGTTAGAGTGAAAGTAGTATAGTCAACCATGAAATTAATAAATTGGTAAAGAGTAGGCATTATGAGGCATGGAAAGGGCCATGAGTTTTTTTTTTATTTAAGAAAGAAGGAACCAAAGTCCAGGGTACTTAGGCTATTGGCAATGCTGATTGGGCCGTCCTCGCAACACACAAGAATTTACCAGCTAAGAGGCAAGAGGGTAGTCAAGTTGTAACATAAATTATCTTTTGTTTGAGAACCCTTCAAGCCGATCCCCGGCTGTGAGGTGGAGGGAGGCAGAGGGAGGAGGAGGCCGAGGATGAGATGGAGGGATTAAGTGGGGAGGTATATGAGAGAGGGAGATGTGAGCTTGTTGGAGGGCAGCGAAATGGCGGGGGATAGGACGACATGAAGGCGATTTGTTTGTGCCCAATACCTTACGGGATTAAGGCGTCTGGCAATAGAGACAGGTAGATGTTACTGATTTTCCACCAGACCAGTCGATGTGTCATAAAACCATCAATCCAGTCTTGAACGAGACACCTGTAGCCTGTATTCAATATGGACGGTGAGTATTAGCATCGAAATGGTGATATGGTGATATGTGCAGGCATCAGACACGAAGGAGGACCGCTTGGCCTTTGGGGAACGGGCCCTGAAATCTATGCCCAAATTTGGAAGGACGGACACACACACACACACACACACACACACACACACACACACACACACACACACACACACACACACACACACACATATACACACACACACACACACACACACACACATACACACACACCGCTCGCTGGTGCAGTGGTAACGTTCTCGCTTGCCAACTGGTGGACGGGAGTTCGCGCCTTGCTCAGGTTGCGAAAAGTTTCACTGATGAAGTGGGTGGTTACTGTCCCCCTTGAGCAAGGGGACGGGTGTGTGTGTGAAGGTCACAGCCTTGCCCTTAGATCGGACTATATGAGCTCTCAGCTCCCTTCCGGGAGGGTAAAAGCTGACGATCACGACCATCAAGTGATCCTGATCGACCCGGTGAATTACACACTTACATACAAAGAGAGGGAGAGAGAGAGAGAGAGAGAGAGGTTCAGTCAACTTTCATCACACAGAAGAAAAAAAATCTCTCTCTTCTACTCTTTGATCAGTGGAAGTCCATAGTCCACAGTGTTCAGGGAGTTCTGGCTATTACTATCATCCTCCGCACTCCTTCCTTCGACACTAACTATTCACGAATCTCTATTCTATCTCTCTCCCATTCTGTTCCGGACTTGCGACAGCCCAGTCATCTGCCGCTATCTGCATGACACAAACCGACTACCAGTGTGGAAGGGCATTCTGACTCGCATATTGTGTCACCCGAACTGCTTGTTACACTGCCAGTTGGTGCGAGATAGCGGGATTGACCAGCCTCCCATCACCGGAATATGTTTAACAGGAATGGCACCTTGCTATACTTTAACTTGGCTCAGATTTCCATACCATACTCACTCTAACTAGGCTCAGATTTCCATAGTATACTCACTCTAACTTGGCTCAGATTTCGATACTAGACTCACTTTAACTTGGCTCAGGTTTCCATATTAAGCTCATTCTAACTTGGCCCAGGTCGAAAAAGAAAAAAGTGAATACTGTTGATTTACTTTCTTTCCATTGCACTTCTTCACGACAGTCATCACATTCTGGTGTTAATGTAGTCAACTCAGTACTCACAATGGAGAGATGGCAATTTCAGGCCAAGTTTGCGTAAAACGATTATACCAACATTGTTTTCAATGTCTTTATTTTACAGTGTTGTGTATCGGTTAGAGGGGAAAATAATGCCTCTCAAATACCTTGGCATAATAACTGATAACAGCATCGCCCAGCCTCCCTATGATCAATATATATCAAACAGGAATTGCACTTGGCTACTGATATTCCTGGCAAGGCGTGAGTTAGAGGAGACTGTGAGTTGGAGGAAGGGCAGCCAAATCGATAGGGACAGGGCCACGTGGAGGCGAATTGCTGTGGCCACCTTTTGAGGGATTAAGTTGTCAATGTCCATTCGCTTTAGCTTGGCAGTGGCTTTCGTCTTCTTGCAACTTGTTTTCAGTAGCTCAGTATAAGAAGAAGACAATGGCTACTAAAGCCCTGCATCCCTTCTACAGCATTACTTCGTGACTAGTATCATATTCCAGTGTTAGTCACCTGGTATAGCTCAGCGTTCAATATGAAGAGACGGCAATTGTACGGCAAATTACAGTAAAGGAAGTAAAGTTTATTTTGAGACTATAGCAGTTTGATGTGAACCCTACATATGACAGGTGGTCAATTATGTATTCCCACTAACACAGTTCCAGCAAAAAGGCTTAATAATCCATTTTTAGCTATGGGTTACGGTGATATTGTTCCCATGTCCTTCCAGGTTAGATATAATGAAGCAGGGAGTGATGGAAAGAATGTATTAAATTCTGAAAGTTAAAAATATTAGGATTTTGACGACTTACTAAAATCAGGACTTGAATTAACAATGTAATCGTGTTCAGTTATTGAGTGGTAAGTTTAGCAAGTGTAGAGAATTTGTGGGATATAAATAATTGGGGAAGAGGATAGATAGTTACAAAATTATTTTACGCCACAGCCACCCTGATCTTATGAAGTACAGTGAAAACAGGAGAACATAGACAGAGCTGCTGTGAAACCCCCCCAGACATTTATTTTATGTAACGTTTCAGGCTACAGAACCCGTCTTCAGAGAATCTAGGTTCTGTGCAGCCTGAACGTTTGAGAAAATAAAGAAGTCCAGCTCTAACCTGTGTCTGTCTCCCACCCAAGGTCCCAAACATTCTTCGATGGCAAAGGTGGGTGCTAAATGAATTATTTCTAAGTAATATCAATATGAAGAACATAACAGAGTCAAAATGGGGGAGTATTAGTCGAGAGGGCATTAGTGCTAACTGAGAAGTCAGCAGTGTTAACAGTGTTAGGACTACAGTGTTAGTTGAAAGGGTAGCAGTGTTAATCAAAAGGGTAGCAGTGTTAGTCACAATGTTAGCAGTGTAGGTTAGAAGGTTAGAAGGCCCCAAGTGTAACTCAAAGCCGAAAGTGTAGCAACAATGGGGGTGGAAAGGAGGAGATGAGTGTGTGTTGCGTGGTTCTGACGGTTAATGTCGCTGCCACAAATCAAGCATTTTTTTATTTATTATTATATATTTTTTTTAGTTACACAAAATCGCTTGGTAGCTGTGGCCAGAGCAGCGAGTAACTGGGGTCGCTGTCAGTTGGAAATATTGTGTAGGGGGGACACTGTTCATTTACTGGGGCTTGCATCACAGAGAGACCACGAGGAATTTTTGATGAGTGTTTCTGTATTGTTTTTATATTAACTTGGTCTAAAATTGTCATAGCTCCGACTTGATTTATAAACTGGGAGGAGAGAGAGAGAGAGAGGGAGAGAGCTTGTGTGTGTGTACTCCATTTACTCTTAGCCTAAAATTGCCATCTCTATCTTGAATGACGAGTTGCATCACGATACTAACACTAGAATATGATGCTAGTCACGAAGTGTGTAAATGGGGTCTATTCTGTAAATGCCCAAGCTGCCTGGAGGCAAAACGGGGATTCTCTGTTTGGCTCAGTGGTAACGTGCGCGCGTTTAGAGTGTGGGGGGCCTGAGATCGAATCCCGGCCAGGGCGGTGTGATTAATTTGTTGAGTCATTTCAGCTATTACATTTGGCTGGCAGCTGTATGGGATGGGAGGCGAGACCTGGTTGGCAATTTAATGTTGTTCCTTGGTTAGCTGACGGAGTCCTTGTTATCACATCCCGGAGATGACCTGTTTGGTGTAGTTCACAGCATCCCCAATGGTGGCCTCCGATGCTACGCTACCAGATGTGTTCGAAACTCACGGAATTAATCAGCAAGAGGAGAAAAGAGGGATGTAATGGGGTCTATAAAAGCCCGCGCTGCCCAGAGGCAAAGCGGTGATCCACTATTTGGCTCAGCTGTAACGTGCGCTCATTTAGAACACGAGGGCCGATATCAACTCCAGCCCAGGAGAGCGTGATTAATTCGTTAAGAGTAATTTCAGTTATTACAAGCGTTATGGAAGGATGTCGAACAGTGGTATCGTGCTTTTCTGCCACTGAACATCCTGAAGGGACGAAAATCTGGGCCAAGTTATGGTGAGAGAATACCTGCGTGCAGTTGTTGTGAATTGGCTATACTGACAATATACTAACTTGGCCAAGATTATCGTCCTGCTGAACTTTATTTCACGTAGCTCAGTGGCAGCAAAAGATAATACTATGGCTCTACATTCCGTTCGGCAGCATTTCTTCGTGACTAGTATCATAACCTAGCGTTAAACGATTGCCACGGCTCAGAATTCAACATGGAGAGCTGGCAGTGTTACGTTAAGTTAAAGTAAAAACAGTATAGTTTTACTAAAAGTATTTTTCGGAGAAAATTTCTGCTTTGTTCTGCTTCTGTTTCATCCATTTTCCTACATCAGGAGCATAGGGTCCCCGGGCTGCGATTTTAAGTTCAGGAAATCTACGGACCTTCTAGGATAGGAGATATCTCGACCTCTGTGTTCTGTGGCTTCATATCCCCGCCCACTAAACTGTCCTGTACCAGGGAGGCCAAAAAGACAGGCAAAGGAGCAGATACACAGCCAGAAATTGAAGACGAAATATCAAGACATTTACGCATTTACATGTGTATTGCAGTGTAGTAATAGTAGTACCAGCAGTGAAGGTCGTGGTGGAAGTAGTAGTAGTAGTAGTAAAAGTGACAGGAGTGTCATAAAATATCCCTTTAATAACAACGTACCAACTCTGCCTTGTATTCAATATTAACGGTGGGTATTAGTGCACACGTGGTGACATGCGCAGCGTTATGGCACTTGGGAAGACTGCTGTGCCTCAGGGAAAGGGTTGTTGAGCTTGTGTCTAGAGTCGAAAAGAAAAAAAAGAAAAAAGAAAAAAATAGTCTAGATACTGAATGGGATAAATTTAAGTATAGAATCAAAAAGCATGGAAGAGAGAGAGAGAGAGAGAGAGAGAGAGAGAGAGAGAGAGAGAGAATAAACCCGGTTAATTTGTGGCTGTTTTATTGATTTTCAGTCCTGTGTCACTGCTGTGAATCAAATTATAATTGTTATGCAAAGGCTCAGTAATTAAATACACTAAAGTGGTCGTCATCTGAGTATCAGGAAAGAGTAATATTAGCTTCAGTGTGTATTTTATTGTGGGGTGCATTGTTATTATTATTACTCTTATTATTATTGTTATTATCATAATTATAATTATAATTATAATTATTATTATCATCGACATTCTCATTCTCCTCCTACTCCTATTCCTCCTTCTCCTCCTCATTATTATTATTATTATTATTATTATTATTATTACTATTACTATTATTATCGATATCGTTGTCCTCCTCCTCCTGCTGATCATCATCATCAACATCATCATCATCATCATCATCATCATCATCATCATCACCAACATTATTATTACAATTCATCATCATCATCCGGACCTC
This sequence comes from Coenobita brevimanus, assembly GCF_032717465.1. Taxonomy (NCBI): domain Eukaryota; kingdom Metazoa; phylum Arthropoda; class Malacostraca; order Decapoda; family Coenobitidae; genus Coenobita; species Coenobita brevimanus. The sequence continues at coordinate 14,502,562 of NC_137026.1, read as the reverse complement.
CTTTCCCACTCAAGAGAAGGGTGAAGAGTAGCAACGTCCAGACAGCCCAAGTTTGCCCAGTTTATTGGGCCATGCTTCCAGTCACTCATCATTCAAGCCCCCAGAATCCTGACTCTATCTGATATGCCAAAAACACTCACTACATCATGTAGCTTCACAAAAAAGTATCCGACAGAGTCAGTCAGAACACTGTCACGTTAAAAAAGAGGTGCCAAATCCCTGATCATGCACATCGTCATACAACATTAATCCAGCCAGGTCGATCTCTTGTCAGTCCCCTAGTCTCACCAACTTCCATATCTCTCTTCCTCAAACACTCATCTACCATATCCCTCCACTTTCTCCTTGACCTACCTCGCCTCTCCCTGCTTCAGATTTGCTCAGATATACATTTTCCACCACTCTATGCCTATCCATTCTCTCCTCATGATGATACCATCTTAGCACGCTCTCTTTAGTTCTGGTGTCCACAGACTTCCTCACTCCGCATCTTTTACGAATGATATTATTACGTATCCTGTCCCCTCTCTGAACTCCACACTCTTAACTTTTCGTTTTCATGCCACACTATAGTCTCACATTCATATGTTAAAGTTGGCACTAACACTCCTTTACGTAAGACTCGCGCAGCTGCAACACTCAAGCCTCTGTTTCTTATCGAGGCCCTTATACTTTCTTTCATCGTGTCAATCTACTTTCCACTTCTTATGCACATTTTCCTCTCCATTTTATCACTCTACCCATGTATTTGAACTCTCACCAGTTCCAGTCTCTCACCATTCACTGTAACATCACACTGGGAATCACCTCTCTCAACAACCAACACTTTTCTCTTTTCTACATTTACTTTCAAGGCACGATGCTCACTGACATCAGCAAAACTCTGCACTAGTCTACCAAGCTCTTGTCCAGTATTTGCAAGTAGCATTATTATTTTTATCATTAAGTTTAATTGACGTGTGTGTGTGTGGGGGGGGGTGCTAAGAATCTCACGGTTGCCTCAATTACAATCTAATTCCTTTGTTAATGCAAAAAATACAATTAAAATTGGTAACTGGAATGTGAGAACGCTAAATCATGACGGTAAAATCGATGAGTTAGTGAAGGTTTTTCAAAATTACGGACTTGATATTTGTGCTCTGACAGAAACTAGATTAACTGGAGTCGATAAGTTGGATTTGGAGGATGGTATACGTTTATTGATATCTGGCCGACAGGATGGAATGCATTATCAGGAAGTAGGATTGTTGCTGGGTTGTAAGGCAAATAAGGCTTTATGTGAGTGGGATCCTATAGATGAGCGATTGTTATACGCACGGTTTAAATCAAATCATGGCAACATCAGTCTGTTTGTGTGTTATGCACCTACTAATGATGCACTCGATGAAAGGAAAGACACATTTTATGAAAAGTTGCAAGAAGGAGTAGGAAGGGTACCTAGACATGATGTTTTGATCTACGTTGGAGACTTTAATGCAGTAATGGGCTGTTCAAATGAGGGATTTGAGGCATGTATGGGTAAGATGGGAGTTGGTAGTAGGATGAGTGAAAACGGAGTGAGGTTTGGAAGCTTCTGTCTAGCAAATGACTTAGTCATCGGGGGCACACTCTTTCAGCATTGCAATATACACAAGACAACTTGGGTGTCGCCGTGTGGAAAATATAAAAATCAGATTGATCACATCGCTATCAGTAGGAGGCATAGAAGTTCTCTGCTAGATGTTCATGTTAAACGGGGAGCGGATATTGGTAGTGACCATCAACTCAGCATTGCAAAAATAAGGTTTAAACTTAAAAGTCAGAAGAAGGAAAAATCTGGTGTTGGTAGATACGATATTGTTAAGCTTAGAAGGGAAGGAGAAGAAAAGGAGGAATTCAGATTAGAATGCAGAAATAGGTTTTTGGTGTTGGAAACGTTGGAAGAGGGGGAGAGAAGTGTAGATGAGATGTGGGAGGATGTGAACAAAGTTTTGCATGAGACTGCTGAATGTACGATTGGAAGGAGACATAGATTCAGGAGAAAGAAATGGATATCAGAGGAAACGTGGGATATGATAAAAAAGAGAGGTGAGGCTAAATTGAGGAGTGAGATGCAATGCGTTGATGAACGAGAGATTGAATTAGCAAGAGCTGCGTACTGGAGTTTGAATTCAGAAGTAAGAAGGTTAGCTAGGAGAGATAAAAGAAGATGTGTGGATGAAAAGGTTGCAGAGACTGAAATCTTAATAAACAAAATTGATGGACAGAGTCAAAGAATAGCATATGAATCGATTAGAGAACTGAGTGGTAATGCAGGTAAACGCAAGGAAATACCAGTTAGAGACAGGGAAGGAAATTTATTGACCAAAGATGGAGATATTAAAAACAGATGGAAAGAGCATTTTGAGACAGTTCTTAATAGACCAATACCACCAGAAGAGGATATACCGTCTGCTCAGGAAGATTTAAATATAGAAGCAGGAGAGTTGAGGCTTGCAGAAGTAGAGAAAGCAGTAAAACAGTTAAAGAATAATAAGGCACCAGGGGAGGATGGTTTATTTCCGGAAATGTTTAAAGTGGAGGGGGATAGATTAATAATGATCTTGACCAAGCTATTCAATAAGATATGGGTGACGGGGTTACTACCATCAGTTTGGAAGAATGGTGTAATTGTTAAAGTTCCGAAGAAGGGAGACCTGAGTGAATGTGGTAATTGGAGGGGAATCTCTTTGTCACCGATAGCTTTGAAAGTTTTCAGTAGAGTGTTGTTAAATAGGTTGGAGCCGGTGGTTGAGGGTATTCTGAGGGATGAACAGGCTGGTTTTAGAAAGGGACGTGGTTGCAATGATCAGATCTTTATAGTTAGGCATTTGATGCAGCAAGTTAATGAAATGAGAGTACCGTTAAGTCTTTGTTTTGTTGATTTTGAAAAGGCTTTTGATAGTGTTTCGAGAGAGACTATGGGGAAGATCATGAGACATTATGGAATACCAGAGGAGTTTGTGAGGGTCATTATGAACATGCATGAGGACACATTTTGTAAAGTGATGGTTGATGGTTGTCTGAGTGATTCGTTTGAAGTCAAGTCCGGAGTAATTCAAGGTGGTGTTCTATCGCCTTTACTATTTATATTGGTCATTGATTACATTATGAAACGCGTTGGAACAGAAACCGGTGCAAGTATACTTTGGGGAGAGAACAGGAAACTTTTGGATTTAGATTATGCAGATGATATAGTTTTGATTTGTGATGGGCCAGAAGAGATGCAGAGAGTGTTGGACTGTTTGGTGAGTGAAGGTCGCAAGGTAGGTTTGGTTATTAATTGTGGAAAAACTGAAATAATCAATATGAATATGGAAAATGCGCAGGAATGTGTAATTGGAGGTATGGTTGTAAAGCAAGTTGATAGGTTTAAATATTTAGGTACTTATTTAGCCAAGGATGGTTCTTTGAACTTTGAATTCGAGGAAAGGTTAAAGAAGGCTAATCAGGCAATGGGAATGCTTAAAAATATATGGAATAGTAACAATTTTTCTATGCATACAAAAATCAAACTTTATAAGGTAATGGTTAGGAGTATCTTAATTTATGGACACGAGTCTTGGTACAGCACAGTGACTATGGAAAATAAATTCTTGGTGTTTGAAAAAAAAAGCACTTAGAAGAATATTAGGAGTTAAGTGGTGGGAAAGGATACCAAATAGTAGAATTAGAGAAATAACGGGAGTGCAGCCGGTCGATGAATATGTTAGGTTCTCACGATGGAAGTGGCTAGGACATGTGTATAGGAGACAGGGAATAGTACGAGATACACCAGGGTGGGTGGCACTTGGTAGGAGAGGTAGAGGAAGGCCAAAAGAGACGTGGGTGAGGACAATGAGACGGGAAGCTGGAGATGAGTGTTGGGGAGATCTTGAGGAGTTAGCACAAGATAGGATGTGGTGGTGTGAGTTCATCGAGGCCCTATGCATCCCCGAGGGTGCCACAGGAAATGATTGATTGATTGATTGTGTGTGTGTGTGTGTGTGTGAGAGAGAGAGAGAGAGAGAGAGAGAGAGAGAGAGAGAGAGAGAGAGAGAGAGAAATGGCTAAATCTATTCTTTTGATCGAAATGTTGAGGGTCACCGAATGGACTGACTTATTATCCAGTACCAATAGCTTGACTAACTAATTTTGCCCAACAAGTCAAAGGTCAGGATCACATGGCAAGGTCAGCTAAGACATAATTATGTTATCTTATTAGGCTAAATTTTAAGAAAAGGGTCATTGGGAGCCAATTATGAAGATATTCGATTAGAGGGCAACCAAGGTCGCAGGATGAGGTCATTCTTCTGCCTTTATGTGTTTATTCTGCTAGGCTACACTTGTATTTTTGCACACACACACACACACACACACACACAACTTGAGATGCGCGAGAGAAGCAGGACGTACCACACATTGCTCCGCTCTTTGCCAATCTTGGCCACAATTGGACATACCTACTATAAATAGTATATTTATGAGTCAAGCTCTGTACTAGGTTAAACTAAATGGTGTTCTAATATGAGAGAGAAAGTTTAAGTAAAATTGTTGTTCAAATGACAGAATACAACTAAGTACTGTACTGACGGAATGTGCCGAGCAAGCTAAATCAGCTGCTTAGTGTTTAGTCTGCGGCATACAGGAATGCAACACTGTAAGTAGAAGCTTTCTGTTAGTACAAGAAGATGACCACCATCTTTAGTAAAGCAAAGTTGGAAGGAGTTAAGAAAAAGAGATAAAGGTAGAAAGCAGGATGATGATTTCTACCGGGAACTGGTTGAAATAGAGACATACAATAAGCTTGTAGAACGGGTACACAGATTAGAGAAGGCATTTCAGGGTGAAATGAATAAAATTAAAAAGCAATTGCACATGCAGGAGAAAAATGAAAAATTAGTAAAGGAGGTTATCAAGAAACAACAATAGATGAGCTGTCAGTTGAGGTGGGTTCACTTAGAAGGAAGATTAGTGAAATGGCAAGCACAGTTGTCAATCACGAGAGCATTATGGAAGAGTTCAGAAATGATACAGAGACAATAAGGCAAGCAAGCACTCTGATAGATTATAGCAGTGATACTGAGGAGAAGATAACTCAGGTGGATCAAGCAATGCAAAGCTACAAAAATGATATGGAAACCACGTATGCTGAAATGGTGGAAGTAAAGAAAGACTTAGAAACAAGAGTAGAACAAAAGAGCATTAAAAAGGAAGTGAAGAAAATAATCCAGAACAATCCAAAATTGGTCAAATATTCAGCAGACATCAACAAATCTATAGTAATTACTGGTATAGAAGAGGAAGAAATAAAAAACAAGATTTCGTGAGACAAAATGGAGATGGCAAATGTAATGAGCATATTGAAGGAAGTATTAGAAGAAATCTGTAGTAATAACATAGAGGAACACAAAAGGCTAGGGAAATAGCAGAGAAATAAGTCAAGGCCTCTGGAAGTAACCTTCCAGAATGTACACACTTTGGAGGAGATACAAATATAACGCAAACAAACTTAGGGGAAAAAGAGGAATTCAGAAAGTATGGATAAAGAGATGCCTGACTCAAGAGGAACAGGGATTACTAAAAGAGAAGAGGAAAGAGGCAAAAACAAAGAACAAGGGAAGATCAGAGAAAGAGAAGAACACTTTTTTTTTACAAAGTAATTGGACTGCAGATACGAAAGTGGTACATAAACAGGAAGGAATAAAAAGGAGGAAGGTAGTAGACCCATGTCATGACATGTACGTAAACAAGATGATTAAGTCGATGTACTCTAACGTACTGTAGATGGAATGGTATCTAAATTATTAGAGATGAATGATTATGTCAAAGAAAAGGAATCACATATTATTTGCCAAACTGAAACAATATTACCACCAAAGACATCAAACGATACGCTAAACCTAGAGGAATACAATATATGAAGAAGAGACAGGAACTTAAAAAAAGGAGAAGGAATTATAATACTAACAAAGAAAAATCTGCAAGTCAAAGAAACAGTACTAGATATACCCTCACAAGTAGAACTGATTGCAGTAGAGATTAATACATCTGAAGGGAAAGTAACTGTGGCAAATTTATACATGCCACCCAGATAAAACACTTGGGAAAAAAGCAATCATGAAGACCTGGCAGAGAGTACAATTCAGAGTTTAAGAACATTAATACATAGAATGGAAAAGAAATCTGAAATAATTATATTAACTGGGGATTTCAGTGCAAATATATAATGGAACACTCAATGTAAGAAGCAATGAATGTTGTTGGGATCAAAAGCTCCCGGATCTTGTGTGGGAGTTTTTCCTAACATAGCATGTAAAGGAAAACACCAGAAAAAAGAGGACTTGATGATTCATCAGTACCAGATTTTATATATACTAGGCAAGAAAGTGATACTGCGACCATGCAGTATTAAATTGCAACTTCAGGATTGCATATGACTTAGTTACCAATAATGAGAGTTACGAAGAGTTGAAACAAAGAGTCTAACTACAAAAAGGGCAACTGTCATTACCTGAAGAAGTACTTCTTAGAAACAGATTGGGAAACAGAGCTTAAAGGACAAGATTTAAATATTATATATAGAAAATTTTTTCACTTTTATTAAGTAGAAGTCCAAAATTACATCCATCAGCACAAAGAAACAGAAATGAAAACAAAGAAATGTTTTAATACAGAATGTAAAAATTCAAAAGAAAAAAAGGACTTGGTGTGGAATAGCTTCAGAAGACACAATACTGAGAGTGCATAATTATGACAACTATAAACAGGCAAGAAATGTTTATACAAAGATAATGAGGGAGGCTCAAAGACAGTTTGAGGAAGACATTATAAATAAAAGTAGTGATCAACCAAAACTATTTTACAGCTGTATTCGAAGCAAAACCAAAGTTAACCCGCCGCGTGCCAGTGCCGTTTTAAAAAGGTCTGACATAATGCCGCAGCCAGTGCCAGTGCCGTTTTAAAATGGTCTAAAATAAAAAACTTCACTGTGACTGCATTTTTCAAGATTTGTGAGTAAAAATTGGCAAGCATGTAAGGTAACTCTTCCTCTACCATCCCCCAGGCAGTCATGGCCATACACTCACTCGCTATCCCCCTCATGCTCGCTCTGCCTCACTCTGCCTGTGTGCCTCACCCAGTGCTGTACATAGTGAAGGCATTTTATAAATATTTTCATGTAAGTGTAAGTTGTAAGTATTTTCTTGTAAGTGTAAGGACTATATAGTGAAGTCAAGATGTAAATACCTCCTTGCAAGTGCCAGGACTGTACGTAATGAAGTCAGTTTGTACCTGTCATCAAGTAAGTGTAAGATAATCCATTCACAGTGAGAAAGACACGCAAATTGTTATAGACGCTGAAGTAGTAAGTGATCAGAAAAGTGTACTGAACATTGCTATATCCTCCCAGCATAAATACCTGAGTCTACCTTATATAGAAACCGGCTTTCTCTCACATACGTGGTGAGCGTGAGAGAGCGGCTATACCTGTACACAAGTATGCAGGACTCAGTAAAACCGATTTCCGACCCTCAGTGAGCATTTTAATGGCGAAATTCGTTGTTTCCACATCAAAATCTATCATTTTACCCAAAAAAAAAAAAAAGGTCGAAAAATGGCCGGCACTGGGGTGACCCAGAGGGCTAAAAATAGCCAGAACATGGCGGGTTAAAGATAAAACCCCGTCCATTACGGATGAGAGGATCGTCTATACACAAGAGTAAGAGATTTGTGAAGCACTAAATAAAAATTTCCAATCAGTTTTTTACAAAAGAAAATATTTTCGAAAGAGATGATACAGAACATGCATACCCACACGTAATACCAGATCTACAAACATCAGAAAAAAAATGTACAGGAAGAGTTAAGTAAATTAGACAAAGGAAAAGCAAATGGTCCTGACGAAATTTCAGGTTAGGTGCTACATGAATGTGCAGAGGAGTTAAGCAGACCAATATATGTAATATTCAAGGAATCCTTAGCTCAAGGTAAACTACCTGATATTTAGAAGAAAGCATACATTGTTCTCCTATTCAAGAATGGGAATAGACAGAATCCACTCAACGATGGGTGTCATCTGTTCTCTAAAAGTAGGGGGGACAGGGGTTGCTAATTTTGGCAAGATAAGCGAGCCCATACAACAATATTTGGTGCATATTAAGACCATATTAAAATGATATATTACATTTAGGGTAAAAAAATTTTCATTTCGAATCATAAACAAGCTGTCTGGAGTACCCTCAAAGAGTAGTTACCGTATATTTTGCTTCATTTATCATTTATTAACTAGACCAAGCAGGCCATATAGCACAGTAAATACAGACTTTAACAAAAGAGAATCGTTCAAAAAATAGCTTTCATTGTTTTAATGACTAACCCAGGATTATTAATTTATAATAGAATATAAAGACTCAACATGCATTCCACAGCAATTTTTGTGACTAGCACTATATTCTAGTGTTAAGCTCAGGACATTATTTAAGATGGAGATGGGATTTCTGTACCTAGTTAAAGTGGACAGAGTATACGTACAAATTTCTCTCTTTTCGTTGCAGTTTTCTACTAACTCAAAATTTGGATTTTTTTTTTTTTTTTAAACATTTGTATCAAGTACATTATCCCCTGAGAGGTGTGGGGACCCAAGGCTTTCATAATCTAAAACAGGCTGGCCTTGAGTTCCTTTTTCCTTGAATAAAAACAAGAAGGAAAAAAAAGTGACCAGCCTACACCCCTCACAGCATTACAATAGAAAAACTTGCATTCAGTTCTTGGAGATTCAAACCTGCATGCATGACACGACCATCATCCTAACTATGGTTCTTTTACACTACCTTGGCCCAGATTTCCATTTTTTTGCAATTTATATCACATAGCTAGAGGATATAGAAGGAGACACTTCTATGGCTCTGCATCCATTTCACAGCACTTCTTCGTGATTAGCATTTTCTAGTGTTAATCTATTGTTACAGCTCAGGATTCAAGATGGAGACATGGCAAGATTGGGCTAAGTTAGAGTAAAACCAGTACAGCATCCACAAATCACTAAGACAACATAGAACAGTACTCTCTTCAACACAGTACTTTCTCCACCACAGTCTGGTTACAAATACTTTCATTTTCCCCTTCTTCACTAACCCTTCACAAAATCAGCAATGAAAAAGTAACGAAGATAAGCCAATGGAAACAAAGCCTGGGAATTTAGTCTAATCCATATTATACTGATCACTAAATGGCTTGTTGGTCATTTTGCACTTGGCACAGAACTAAATAGCAGATGAATTATGAGATGATATTCCATCACCTTTATCATTCTCTTTCTGTGTCTGTCCTTCTCTCTTCCTATTTCTCCCATCTTTCCTGTCACTTTTAATTATTCCTCTTTCCTTTTCAGGTGGTTTTACACTGAATGACAAGCCTAATGGTTTCCTGTAAGCCAGGAAACCATTTACAGTGCTGGGTGGTAACTGTATAACCAACCCATATTGTTCCCTGCGTGTCAACAAGTAGGTTGGTGGAGGGTTAGTGCCAGTGTTGCCAGATGGTGCAGCAGAAATTTCAGTAGAAATTTGCTAAAAATTTCAGTAGATCTTGCTAAAAATTCAGTAGATGCACCATATATATATATATATATATATATATATATATATATATATATATATATATATATATATATATATATAGTCAAGTAGGGTTGGTGGAGGATTAGTGCCCCTCCCTGTAAAACAATTAACTCTAAGCCCTTGGCCACCCCGTTTGGGATACATGGCGTCTGGCAATGAATGAATATATATATATATATATATATATATATATATATATATATATATATATATATATATATATATACATATATATATATATATATATATATATATATATATATATATATACATATATATATATATATATATATATATATATATATATATATATATACTGTGTGTGTTTATATATACTATATATTGGTACTTAGGATATTTCTGAAATATATATGATTAAATTGAGAAGCTTTATATACATTTAATATTCATTTACAATAGTTGGTGAAAATTAGAGAAAAAAATAAAATAACTAAAAAAAAAAATAAAACTTCCTATATCATTTGGCAGTAAACTTGCTGAATTATGATTATTTTGATCACAAAACCTAAACCTATAACACAACATTAATCTTCAGGCTCACTATCATCAGAATTATCAGCTGGGGTTTCGTGAGAGCTTTTCATGTACATGTCACTATTCATCCGCATACGCATTTCTTTTGTTATTTCAAAATTACTACATATGTCATTAGAGAGCAGCCTTTTAGTATGAAGCATCCCACTGATAGTTTTTGTTGAAAGCCTGTTTCTCAGCTTTGTTTTCATGCGGTTTATGCTGGAAAATACTCTCTCCACTGTTGCACTTGAGTGGGGCAAACACAACAAACTAAGCATGAAAGCAGAGAGGTGTGGGTACATCTGTTCATTGTCTCCTGTTTTTGTTTCACGCACTTTTACCCAAAACTGAGTTGCTGTGAGATCACAACTCGGTATATCACTGTTTCTGAGCAGCCTCCCTTCTGAATCTATATCTTGAACAGTTTAATCATTTACTAGAGAAGGAAAGGAGCTTAACAGTGGAGCAAGAGATGGTACTGATTTACTCTTTACAATACTGGGATCCAGTACCTTTAAGTTTTGGAAAACAGAATCATCAAAGGGGAATCTTTTGCTTATCTGTGTTACTGCTTCTATCAGAAAAATCTGACAACGTTGTCGGAACACTTGAACAGCCTGTGCTGGGAGTGCTTGCTCTTGACAGAGAGACATAGGCCTACCTACCTTAGCTCCAAGATAGATGGAAGACAGTTCCTTAAAGTTTCGGGGATCCTTGTATTCTACATCACTCATGGGTGTCCTTTGCAGGTAATCATCCTTAAGATAACAATCTAGCAAAGTTCTGAAGGATTGCAAAATTGATTTGTAGAGTGTGTGAACCTGTGGACTTTCTGACTGCATTTGTAAATTGAGGGAATTAAAAATAGGGAGAACAAAGGCAAGAAATTGGAGATACAACTTTGTGAAAGGGTTATTTAGCTTTTGCAGTATGTTCTCACATGCCAACAGTCTATCATTGAGGACAGCGCCTGTAAAGTATAGCTTGAGTGCTTCGTATTGCTCATGCAGCCTAGACACAACCATGTGTAGTGACAACCACCGGGTTTGGCTTGGATGGAGCAACTGATGTGGCTTAACTTTGACAAAAGATTGAAATTCTTTTAGTACACCCATGCATTTTGGACTACAATGGAAGTATGAAAAAACATCACGTGCTAGATCTTCCACATCTTTAGGCAAAGTTGCACATGCATATGAAGCACAAAGCGCGAAGGAGTGACAAATGCACTTCATAACAAAAACTGTAGGTATGTCCTTTTTAAGCAATGTGGAAAGTGAATTGCGAGCTCCCAGCATAGAATTTGCTCCATCCGCACCAAAGCCAATCATATTGTCCTTGTAAGGAATGTGATTATCTGCAAAGAATTTTGTAACTGCATCATAAAGTGCCCTTGCAGTTGCATCTTGCAAGGGAATCAGTCCTAAAAAGCAATCTGTTACTTTGTCACCTATTAAAGTTCTAACAACCATACACAAATGCTTGGTACAAGACAAATCTGTGCTTTCATCTACGATTAATGAAAACTTTGACTCCTGCAGCTTTTTTACTAACATATCAGAACTCTCCTCACCAGTCACATGGTTTACAATGGATGTCAATTTTGTCCGACCACACTTCAACTCTTTTGCAATTATTGAATCTGGACATATTGCTTGGATGAGCTTGGGCATGTGTTCCACTGTATTAATTGGTAAATCATGCTCACATATGAATGCTGCCAGTCTGATTTCACTTTCCTGCACAGATTCTTTTAATTTCTTTTTACCACTCACACCAGGCATGTCTAAAACAGAAGGTTGTTTGGCTACTGCAGTGCAATTTTCCCTGTGTTTCTTTCCAGCTGAATGTTTTTTAACTTCCATTTTACCAGAACTAACAGATATATGAACATTGCAAGCACTACAGAATCCAAACAACTGTCCCTTTGAACTTGACATAAGCCATCCCTTAAAGTCTGGTTCAGATTCCCAAGCTCTATTGTATTTTTGGGCATATTTTGCCTTTTTTCTGGTGCCACCACACCTCCCCGCTGACCCCTCTCCTTCCTGGGACGCCATGTCACCTGGTCAGGCTGGTCACCACGACTACCGTCAGGACCCCGTGTTCCCTACAAAAATTAATGAAAATAACTTAATCAAGTAACTTTTTAACGACCATGATACGTAAGGTGACCAGATATTAGCAATTTAAAAGCGGGGCACAGTTCTCTGCCGGTCTGAACTTACCCTTCCCCCCTACCAACCACACCACTATGTGCAAGAGATAAAGAGGTATAGTCATTAGTACTTTAACTCGACTAAGTAGCTAAGCATCCCTTCAGTTATCATACTAAAGTCGGGAAGTCTATACAAACGCTACAAAAAAGCAGGACACTGGCGAGACACTTAAAAAGTCGGGTAAGACATTATAAAATGAAGGACTGTCCAGCCCACAATTTGGAATCTGGTCACCTTAACCATTAAACAACAATAAGTTTGACTTTGTCATATTTTTTCAGGCAAAATGTACCGATAGTTTTTTTTTTTTTTAATGCGAGGAAGAAGGAACCAAAGGCCATGAGCCCGCAATAACAGTTCCCTCCAAGAGAAAAACAAAATACAATAGAGTGCCAAATTCAAGATCCGATCATTTTGAGATGCCTGGACACACTACGTTTGAAAGACTGGAGATCATAGGCAGCAGGAAATACAGACAGGGAGACAGTTCCAGAGCTGACCTGTTGCATAAATGAAAGACTGGGAGTAACGGTTAACTCTTGCATTAGAGAGTTGGACAGAAAAGGGATGAGAGGTTGCTGCCAGACGGGTGCTACGCGCCTGTCGTAGAGGTGGAGGAATGCAAGCAGACAGTTCAGAGGAGCAGTGACCATTAAAGTGGCAATAGAAAAGAGCTAAAGATGCAACAGTGCGGCGAAGAGACAGAGGTTGAAGGGAGTCAGTAAGAGGAGGAGAGTTAATGAGACGAAAAGCCTTTGACTCCACCCTATTGAGAAGAGCTGTATGTGGGGAGCCTCCCCACACCTGAGAGTTGTACTTCACACAGGGGCGGATAAAACCCCTGTATAGAGTCAACAATTGCGCAGGGGTAAAGAAAGAGCAGAGTCGGCTTAGCACACCCAATCTCTTGGAAGCAGATTTTACAAGAGATGTAATATGATCTTTCCAAGATAAGTCCCGAGTAAATGAAACCCCAAGCATGTTCAAGGATGATGCAGGATTAAGCTGAATAGTATTAAACATTAGTGGGTATACCTGTGGAAGATTTTGTTGGGTCGATAGGTGTAAGAACTGAGTCTTAGATGCATTAAAGACAACCATATTATTTTTACCCCAGTCAGAGATATGAGCCAAGTCAGACATTAGGTGTGCCATAGCCTCATCCCTTGCTTCTTGAAGTAACTGTTGAGATGGGCGTTGCGGGAACCGAATGGAAAGGTGAAAGGTGGAGTCATCAGCGTATGAGTGGATAGGGTTAGATGTACAGCTTAGAAGATCATTGATGAATAAAAGGAAGAGAGTTGGTGATAGGACAGAGCCCTGAGGAACACCACTCTTGATAGATCTAGGAGAAGAACGATGGCCGTCTACAACAGCGGCTATAGAACGACCAGAAAGGAAACTAGCGATGAAGGCACAGATAGAAGGATAGAAACTGTAGGAGGGCAGTTTGGAAAGTAAAGATTTATGCCAGACTCGATCGAAAGCCTTTGAGATGTCAAGTGCAATGGCAAAGCTTTCGCCAAAGTCCCGAAAGGAGGATGACCAGGAGTCTGAAAGGTAGGTGAGAAGATCGCCAGTGGAGCGTCCCTGACGGAACCCATACTGACGATCGGAAAGAAGGTTGTGATAAGAAAGATGCCTTAAAATTTTTCTATTAAGAATTGACTCGAAAACTTTTGAAATACAGAACGTTAAAGCAATTGGACGATAGTTGGAGGGTTGGGAGTGGTCACCCTTCTTTGGGACTGGCTGAATGAGAGCAAACTTCCAGCAAGAAGGAAAGGTACAAGTTGACAGACAAAGGCGAAATAGTTTGCCTAGGCAGGGTGTAAGCACAGAAGCACAGTTCTTGAGAACAACAAGAGGGACCCCATCAGGCCCATATGCCTTGTTAGTACTGAGGCCAGTGATGGCAGAAAATACATCAACTGAAGAAATTTTAATGTCAGCCATGAGGAAGTCAGAGGGGGGAAGTGATGGAAGTTAGTCATTATAGGCCACCATTTATTATTTTTTAACCCTTTCACAATCCACGGATGCCATGCTCTTCTCTTTTCTGGCAATTATTAGATTATTTTTTTTCAGATTAGGAAGGGTATATGAAATCAAAGGGTAAATGATGCTACTCTTTACCCACTTAAGTCCCTCAAATTCTGTCTAACCTGTACAAAAAAGTTTAATGATAGCCAGAAGAAACTGTCAAAAGGCACCAGGATGCTGAAAGGGGTAATCCTCAAATCATATGATTTACGAAAATTTCTCACCTTCCAATTATGGGAGACACAACTGGGTAGTTGTGAGTTGCAATCCTGGCCCCTGTAGTTGGCAGTGCACCTCAGGCTTAATGGAATTATGGAATGTAGTACCCATACACTTGCCAAGTGCCAACAGTTGTTTTAAGCAGTCCACTGAACCGGTGGATCTTATTGGCTTAGAGAATTGAAAACGTCATGGTTTGTAATGACGCCAGAATAATCCAAAGCTGGTATTGGTTAAACATACAATTGAACGTGTCCTGTACGAATAGATTGCGAAATATGGAAGTGTTTATTGGCTGACGGCATAACTGAACGTGTTCTGTACGGAGAGAAGACGAATTTAAAGCCATTGAAACATTCCCTCCCCCCTCCCCCCCTCTCTCTCACTCTCTCTCTTATTTAGCTTTTAAGGATTTTCAACTGCCAAGAAGCATAATTTCTGTAGATTTTCAGGAGAACCCATCAAAATTCAGTAGATTAGGGCAGAAATTCGGGATTTCTGGAGATTCGTCAGAATTTCAGTAGATCTCATGAAATTTCGGTAGATCTGGCAACACTGGTTAGTGCCCCTCCCCGTAAAACACCTCAAAGACAAACGGCCACCCCTTACGGGATTATGTCGCCTGGCTATATATACAGAGATGCTTACGAGACTCCTGAGCATTTCTTTACCAGTGTATACTCCAGCCAAGGGTGGCGGTACGGTACGATACGGGAAAAATATCATAATTCCGATAGTTCAAAAATATCGTACCGTAACTTCGTACCGTAACTTCGTACCATACCTAAAGAACCATACCGTACTTGTACGATAAAATAAAATTTCGCACCGTAAGTTCGTACCTAATTTCGTACCTCTGCCATTACGTTTCTGTGAAAATGAATCGATAATATAAATTATCTTTGCAAGCAATTCCTCGTCCAGTTTCAATACTCACTTATTATATTTGTGTTTTTTGCTGTAGTGGAAATTACTGTAAATATATATATATATATATATATATATATATATATATATATATATATATATATATATATATATATATATATATATATATATTGTGTGTGTGTGTGTGTGTGTGTGTGTGTGTTTAACATGAGTAATTTTATTCCAAATAGGAAGTGTACCAGAGGCATGAATGGGAAAGTTTTTACCCATTAAAGTCAGTCACACAGATCCTTTAAGCTGCATACAGTCGTCTGATATATTTGATAACTAAAACAGTGTTTTCAAAATGCGACTTATGTTCATAATTTTCAAGAGATTAACAAAACTGTGTAGGCCTATACAATTGTATAATGAAAAATCAATTACTATACTTTCATTTTTGGCAACTTATACTCACAATATGGCCTAATAAAAATCGAAACGGCAATAAGCTATTTATCATGGACATGATCAAGTATTTAACTCCACCAACCCACCAAATCTCTTTAGTCAGTGAAAGCAATAAAATTAATTTTTCAATGAGGTAACCCAAAGGGGTTTGAACCCTCAATCTCACACTGAATTTACAAAACACCTTATCCATTGCACCACCAAGACAGCTCGAGCTTGCTAAACTGCAGGTGATAGACAAACTTGCACACTGCACCAAATTTCAGTTTCAATAAGCTACTAAGCTGGTCCATTGTTCCCTGCCAGCTGCTAGGCGCCTACTGCCATGCCGTCAAATGAGCTGGAGCAGGGGCCCACTGGCTGCAATGTAGTACGTGGACTGTGGACAGGAACTGAACGGGATTATTCAGTCAGCGATAGTGCGTCTCACCTAGGCTGTACCTGTACAGTCGTACCTACCACGTACTGTACCACACACACACACACACACACACACACACACACACACACACACACACACACACACTAAAACATTAGGTTTTATGTTAAAATAGAACATTCGTCTGGGAAATAATTAGGTTACCCTATCTAAAAGTCAATATTTGTCATCTGGATTATTCTGGACAGTGGACATTCGCATTTGAATGAATAAGTACGGAATGGGTACGGGAAAAGTACGGAAAAAATCGCGTGATTTCGTACCGTACTGTACTTAAAAAGGAGTATCGTACCGTAATTTCGTACCGTACTTACAGGTGAAAAAATACCATACCGTACCGTAATTCCGCACCGTACCGTACTGCCACCCTTGCCCACCTAGATTAATTAGGCAAGTCTAGCCACTCTTGTTCTATAGTACTGTAAATATCAGTTACTTCATTCCAGCATCTAGTATATAAAACTCAGTGTAAAAAGTGGGAGGAACAATCAACATGTTGTCCCCCCCTAAATGAAAAGTGGGGGAGATATGTACCCCCCGTCCTCCTCGCAGATGACGCCCATGCACTCAACTACCAACCAGTATCACTGACCAATGTTTTACGTAACATAGTAGAAAAACTTACGAGAAAAGTTTGGGTAAACCATCTAGAAGAATACACTATGATACCAGAAAGGCAGTTTGGTTTTAGAAAGGGAAAATCATGTGTTACTAATCTATTAAGCTACTATGATATGATTACAGAAACATTTCAGAAAAGAGAAGGTTGGGTGGAGAGTAGCTATTTAGATTTCAAGAAAGCATTTGACAGAGTGCTACACCAAAGACTTTTATGGAAACCGTGCCATCAAGGAGGTGTACAAGGCAACCTGTACTGTTGGATGCAGGATTTTCTCAGAAAAAGGGAATTGAGAACACTACTAAGGGAAAATTATTCATCATGGAGGGAAGTGACTAGTGGAGTTCCACAAGACTCAGTGCTGGCACCAATTACGTTTTTAGTATATAAATGACATAGTAACACTGGAAATGGAAGCTATCTAAATATGTTTGAGGATGATGCAAAAATACAAAGGAAAATTACAAACACAGATTCTTGCAAAGAGCTACAAGAAGAATGAAATAAGCTTCATAAATGGAACAATAAATGGCTAATGGCATATAATGCGGACAAGTGTCATGTAATAAATTTGGTAAAAGTGAGAAAAGAGCAGATTGGGATTATAAGTTAGGAAGTGAAACCCTACACATATCAGAAAGAGAGAAGGACCCTAGATTGATTATCAGTAACAGACTATATCCAGCTGATCACATAAGTAAAAAGGTACATGTATACATTGCTTGCTGATATGAGAATAGCATTCACACAGATAAATGAAGACATGCTGAGAAAGATAAGATCATTCATCAGACCAACCCTGGAGTATCAGTAGTCTGGAATCCTTATCTCAAAAAACACATAGATAAGACTGAAAAGTACAAAGGGTGGCTATAAGATGGGTACCAAGCTTAACCCACAGTGTGCCAGCTATTTTTAGCCCTATGAGCCACCCCCGTTCCGGCCATTTTTTGACTTTTTTTTTGGGGGGGGGGCTAAAATGATAGATTTTGATGTGAAAACAACGAATTTCACCATTAAAATACTCGCCGAAGCTCGGAAATGGGTTTTATTGAGTCCTGCCTACCCGTATACAGGTATTCCCCCTCTCTCATGCTCGCCATGTAGCTGAGAGAAAGCCGTTTTCTATGTAAGGCAGACTCAGGTATTTGCTGGGAAGGTATAACAATGTTCAGTACACTTTTCTGATTACTTAGGCTATTACTTCAACGTCTGTCATAATTTGCGTGTCTCTCTCACTGTGAATGCTTTGTCTTACATTTACATTACTTAAAGATTGGTACGACTTGACTTCACTATATACAGTCCTGGTGCTTACAAGAAGGTATTTACAACTTGACTTCACTATGTATGGTGCTTACACTCATGAGAAAATATTTACAACTTGATTTACAACTTTCACTTGTGAGAAAATATTTACAATACGCCTTCACCATGTACAGCACTGGGTGAGGCACACAGGCAGAGTGAGGCAGAGCGAGCGTGAGGGGTGGAGCGAGTGGGTGTATGGCCTTGACTGCCTTGGGTATGATAGATGAACAGTTAACATACATGCCTGTCAATTTTTACCTGCGAATCTTGAAAAATGCAGTCACAGTGAATGTTTTAATTTTAAGCCATTTAAAAAATGACACTGACACTGACCGCAGATTTTTGTCAGACCGTTTTAAAGTGGCACTGGCACGCGGCGGGTTAAGGGATCTAAGCTATGAAGACTAGAAAAACAGAATCTACCAACATTACGGGAGAGAAGGAAAAGAGGAGGCATGATTATGCTATATAAATGCATCCCAGGGAAAGAGAAAATAGACATAAACGAATATATAACCTATGGGGAAACATCAGCAAGAAGACACTGCATAAAAATTCATTAAAAGAGAGGCAATAAAACGTCAGGAAATTCAGTTTCCCAAATAGGGCAATTGATCAGTGGAATGCACTACCAAATGAAATAATGTATGCCAAAACTATTCGTAAATTTAAGGGTATGTATGATAAAAATAGTTTAATACACGGGGCAGTACGAGCTTGACTCATTCCCGTAAAGATACAGTTAAGTAATAACAATTAGATAAGAAAACACACACACACACACACACACACACACACACACACACACACACACAATACTTTCATCTTTGTTTCCAGTTTAATTACAGCAAGGACACCTCTACCCATTCAGTACGAATGAGGCAATTCAAGTATAATAATAATGATGATAACAAAAGCAAAAATAATAGTAATGAAAAGAATAAAGATAAAAAGAATAAAAGTAATAATAATAATAATAATAATAATAATAATAATAATAATAAAATAACAACAGTAGCAATAACAACAACACCAATATAAACAATAACAATAACAGTAATAACGAAAACATCAATAACAATAACAACAACAAGAACAATAATAATAATGATAATAAAATAGTATTAATAATAATAATAATAACAATAATCATAGCAACAATAATAATGCAAGTATCAGTACTACTACTACTACTACTACTACTACTACTACTACCACTACTACGAACAAAACTATCATATTGAAGACAGCGTTAAGGAAAATGTGGCCTTAGAAGACGCAGGACGTAGGGAAGGAAGTGGTCAGGCAAATGATGATGGAGGCCTCATAGCGTGATATACAAATGCTGTAAAAAGCCGACAAGGAGAGTCTAATCCCCAGCGAGACCTTGCTGCGTGATGAACGTGGCACAATTAGTTTTTTTCTCTTTTTTTAATCGCTTTCTGTGGGGCATGGGTTGTTATGGAAGAAAGTCGGAGGTTTATAGTTACAGCGTGTGTGTGTGTGTGTGTGTGTGTGTGTGAGGTGGGTTGCAGAACTGTGCTGATGAGAGGACAGGGAGAGGAAGACTGAGAAGGAGACGGGGAGCAAAGGACTGAGAATATGTGATGGAGAATGAGATACTGACTAGGAGAGTGCCTAGGAGTGAAGACTGGCGTCGATGGTATTAGTGTGGAAAAATTAAAAAAGAAACACCTCGAGGTGGTTTGGTCACGCGATGCAAAAGGCTTGACTGAAACTGACTAGGAGAGTGTGGTTGAATGAGGTGGATGGGAGAAGAGCGAGACCGAGAACAAGAGAGATAAGCTGTGAATGTGAGAAGGAGACTGAGAGACTGACTGGAAGAGTGAAGTGAATGGGGGGAGGAGAAGGAGGCTAAGAATGTGGTGGAGAGGTACGGCAGTAAGGAAAGGCTTTCGTGTATCGTATGAAAATTGGTCGTTACAGAGTAGGGACAGAAACGCTTAGAGATCCTCTTGTAGAAGCCACACACACACACACACACACACACACACACACACACACACACACACACACACACACACACACACACACACACATACACACACACACACACTACATCTTACGAAGTCTCTCCCTGCGTCTGTCTTTCTCACTGTGGTTTGTTCACGTTAACTTGGTCCAAATTTTCGTCGTTTTGCAGCTTATTTCACGTATCGCAGTGGTAGATAACTGCAATGCTGCGGCTCTACATCCTTGCCATGGCACCTCTTCGTGACTAGCACCATATTCTACTGTAAATCTAATGTTACATCTCAGCCTTCAAGATGGATGAATGGCTGTTTTAGGCCAAGTTACAGTAAAAGGAGTATACCACGACTGACCTAACTCTCACTAGACACAGCCTCCAAAATATTAGCTTAAAATAGATACTGTTCATGTGGAAAGGATGGAGAGCGAGACCAACGAGGAGAGTGTATATGAGTGAGGTGGAGGGCGGGAGAGGGAGGAGGAAGCAGTGGATGAGACGGAGGGATGGAATGGAGAGGTATATGAGAGAGGGGCGTGTGAGCTGGGGGAGGGCAGCGAAACGGATGGGGACAGGACGACATGGGGGCGATTTGTTTATAGCCGTCCCTTACGGGATGAAGGCGTCTGGCAATAGACAGATAGACAAATCGTTTGTTATAAAGTTCTTGGTTGTTCTTGCAATATGTTCTTGAGAGAGAGAGAGAGAGAGAGAGAGAGAGGTAAACCCACATCGGTCCCATAAGCCTAGAGACTCAAGTGGCAGGTAAAAATGCAACCTCTCTGTGAAGGAGTCTAGATAAAGAATGCTTATGAAAAAAAATCTATATCTATTGCCAGACGCCATAATCCCGTAAGGGGTGACCATTTGACTCTGAGTTAATTATTTTACAGGGAGGGGCACTAACCCTTCACTAACCCACTTGTTGACATGTAGGGAGCACATATGGTTCGGTTTTATGGTTACCACCCAGCGTTGTAAATGGTTTCTTGGCTTATAGGAAACCATTTGGCTTGTCACTCAACGAAAAGCCACCTGTAATGGAAAGAAAAGCAATAAGAAGTGACAGGAAGGATGGGAGAAATAGGAAGAGAGGAGGGCAGGCACAGAAAAAGAATGATAAAGGCTATGGAAGAAGTAGGCAGCACTACATCAAGTGAGTGGATGATGGTCGCCACTACCTACCACTTTATGAAAAAAGGTCAGTAATAAAAACCTGGTGTGGTGTATGAGAGGATGAGGTGTGAGGGTCACGGTGTGAGGGTCACGGTGTGAGGGTCAGGGTGTGATGGTCAGGGTGTGAGGGTGAGGTGTTGTGGTTAGGGTGTGAGGGTCAGGGTGTAAGGGTGAGGTGTTGTGGTTAGGGTGTGAGGGTCAGGGTGTGATGGTCAGGGTGTGAGGGTGAGGTGTTGTGGTTATGGTGTGAGAGTCAGGGTGTGATGGTCAGGGTGTGAGGGTGAGGTGTTGTGGTCAGGGTGTGATGGTCAGGGTGTGAGGGTGAGGTGTTGTGGTTAGGGTGTGAGGGTCAGGGTGTGATGGTCAGGGTGTGATGGTCAGGGTGTGAGGGTGAGGTGTTGTGGTTAGGGTGTGAGGGTCAGGGTGTGAGGGTGAGGTGTTGTGGTTAGGGTGTGAGGGTGAGGTGTTGTGGTTAGGGTGTGAGGGTCAGGGTGTGAGGGTCAGGGTGTGAGGGTGAGGTGTTGTGGTTAGGGTGTGAGGGTCAGGGTGTGATGGTCAGGGTGTGAGGGTGAGGTGTTGTGGTTAGGGTGTGAGGGTCAGGGTGTGATGGTCAGGGTGTGAGGGTGAGGTGTTGTGGTTAGGGTGTGAGGGTCAGGGTGTGATGGTCAGGGTGTGAGGGTGAGGTGTTGTGGTTAGGGTGTGATGGTCAGGGTGTGATGGTCAGGGTGTGATGGTCAGGGTGTGATGGTCAGGGTGTGAGGGTGAGGTATGAGAGTCAGGGTGTGAGGGTGAGGTGTAAGGGTCATGATGTGAGGGTGAGGTGCGAGGGTCAGGGTGTGAGGGTGAGGTGTGAGGGTCTGGGTGTGAGGGTGAGGTGTGAGGGTCTGGGTGTGAGGGTGAGGTGTGAGGGTCAGGATGTGAGGGTAAGGTGTGAGGGTCTGGGTGTGAGGGTGAGGTGTGAGGGTCAGGGTGTGAGGGGTCTGGGTGTGAGGGTGAGGTGTGAGGGTCAGGATGTGAGGGTAAGGTGTGAGGGTGAGGTGTGAGGGTGAGGTGTGAGGGTCAGCGTGTGAGGGTCAGGGTGTGAGGTGTGGCCCTGGTTAGTGATAATGAAGATATACGAGGTAATATATCACCTCATTATGGCCCACCTGTACCCTGGGGGAAGTCCCGCATTACCGACGAACTTCTGGCAGCCGCATATAACAACTTTTTATTTTATGTAAGAAAGAAGGAACCAAAAGCCAGGGGCCAGCAAGACTGTCCCTTCCGAGAAAAAAACAAAAACGTGATAACATAGAGCCTCCTTATATTCTGTTTTACACATTATTCAGTTATGCTCAAGCCTATTCTACCTCCTCTGCTTTTCAGAACTGACAGCTGGTTGGTTATCCGAATGCATTCATTAGTAACGATCTCTTTTTAATTTTTTTGTGATTAGGGTTACAAGAACGGTTTCTGACGATAAGACTGCAAAAAATAATATTCGGATGTATAGATAGATTAATATAATAATATGGCCTTCCAGTGTCATCAGATGGACTAGATACGTGTGAAATTTTCATGTCTCCTGCCAGATCAACAGTTTCTCACAATGTCTAAGAACATCGATGATTTTTTTCCCCATAATAAGGCAAATTAAACCCAATTATACGTCATCACTCCGTCATTATGCTTATTTGGCAGGAAAACTGAGAATTTCGCATGACAGACTTCGTAAGGCCTCCTTTTTAAATGTGTGTGTGTGTGTGTGTGTGTGTGTGTGTGTGTGTGTGTGTGTGTGTGTGTGTGCGTGTGTGTGTGTTGTATATGAGCAATTTTATCGTCAGAAACGATTTTTGTAATCCTTTTATTAAAGATGATTTAAAATACATTGTTACTAATGACTGCACTCGGACAGCCAATCAGCTGCCAGCTTTCAAAAGCTTAAGGCCCTTCCTTTCTCAGAGGTGACTAAATAGGCTTTAGTATAAATGTCCACATTACTTGATGTGGTGCTTCCTTCATCATCATCATCATCATCATCACCACCCCGACCAATTTATCTATCTACATGTATGTATGGAGAGAGATAGAGAGAGGGAGAGAGAGAGAGAGAGAGAGAGAGAGAGAGAGAGAGATTGGATGTGGCAAAGGGATTAATAGAACAATTGTGTCTTAGGAAGAGGATACTTATAAAAATGTTGCAAAAAATTTTGTTGAGGTTCAGTGAAAGAAAAATGAAATCTGTATTTTACATGTTTAAGAATTTTTCATATTTCCCAACCGGCTACCTATCTATTTATCCATTCATCCATCCATCTATCCAACAAGTCATCTATATATGTATTTATTTGTACAGGGGAGTGCCGGCTGGGGTGAGGGGTGAGTCTGGGGTTGGGTAAAATTAAGAACGAGGGGAAGTGATGGGAGGATAGAGGGATAGAGGGATAGAGGGGAGGGAAGTGGTAGAGAAGAAGGGGAAAGGAGAGTAAGAGTAGATGGAGGTAGAAAGTTAATGAGAAAATTGAGGCAAGTAGACTGATAAGAAGTGTGAAGGGCAGAGACAAAGATAGCAAGTAGCCTATGAATGGTGAGGGTTTGGAGTAAAGGAACGGGAGAAAGGGCGAAGAGGGGTAGAGGAGAAGACAGGGTGAAGAGGTGTGATGGATACATGAGTCGAAGAAGGGTTGGAAGAGGATGAAGGCAAGGTGGGTTTGGGGTTAAGGCAGTAAACACTCTTAGGAGGCAAATTACACCTGCCTGGTATCAATAAATCTCTTGCCCCGCTGACCACAACCTACACGCCAACATCACAAACACCACCACAGACACAACACCAACGCTAACACCAACACCAACACCAGTTCCATCACTAACACCAACGTTAACACTATCATTAGTAGTTGTTGTAGAAGCTGTTGTTTTTGTTGTAGCAGTAGCAGCCCCAGGTTCATCTCAAGCGTGAACCCAGTGGACTGCAGAATGAAGTTGCCCTTCTTCTGTAGCCCACCATTCTCCTTTTGGGGAAGAGGGGGAGGCAGGAAGGGGACTGAAGGACGTTTATATAACCAGGCAGTTCCACCGCTCGGTCACATCGATGCCACCATGTGAAGGCGTCCCTGACTAACACGACCTCCAGTAGTAAATGAGATAATTAACCCAACATCACCCCAACTTCTCCGGCGAGGTATACAATACACAAGATTGCTGACGTGTAAGATGCAAATGAATCGCAAAGGAGATGTTACAGAGTCTCCTTTGCCACCTAAACTGCGTCCCTAATCCACCTGCAGCGTTGTCCACCGTATGTCAGTGTTGGTGCTAAGGCGAGGTCATGCTACAATATTTTACTTCTATGCCACCACGTCTAACATTCCATAGACTCCCCCCCCCTTTCTCTCTCTCTCTCTCTCTCTCTCTCTCTCTCTCTCTCTCTCTCTCTCTCTCTCTCTCTCTCTCTCTCTCCAGTCTAGCCAGATGCCTTAATCCTGTAAGGGGTGGCCACAAACAAATGACCTCCATGTCACACTGTCCTCTGTCATCTATCTGCCTCTTTCCAAGTCACACTCCCCCCTCTTATATACTTATCCACCACATCCCTCCACCTCATCCTCGGTCTCCCTTTCTACCTCCCCATCTCCTCGTCACTGACATAGACTCTACTAGTCAGTCTATCATTCTCCATCCTCTCCACGTGGCCAAATCATAATTACATGCTGTCAGTTGAGACAAAACTTTTAATTAATGCACAAGAAATACATTTTAACTTCTAGAACAGAACATCTGGTATAAGTTTTCATATTTTTTTATCATTTAAATATTTTGCTTCCCTTCTTCACTGTGTCATAATACAGTCTATGTAAACACACGTGCAATAATTTATGTAGTAATTTTTGGCTAGCGTAGTAGACATGCACTCGAGAGGACGAAGTGTGAATGTGAATGAGGGGGAGAGTGGAGGGGAAGAGGGAGGGGGAGACCGAGGAAGAGATGTAGGGATGGGGTGGAGAAGTACAGTATATGAGAGAGAGAGAGAGAGAGAGAGAGAGAGAGAGAGAGAGATGAAGGATGGGCAGCAGGATGGCAAAGGACACACGCCCTTTGTCATGTACTTCTCCATCCCATCCCTCCATCTCATTCTCGTTCTCCCCCTCCCCATCCACCCTCCACCTCCTTCACATACAGTCTCCTAGTCAGTCTCTCATTTGTGGCCAAAACTTACGGGATTAAGGAGTCTGGCGATAGATACAGTGTATAGGTTAATGAATAGAGAGTAAGAAATAGACGTAGATAAACAGAGACGGTGATATGTGGTATTAATGGACTGTGGCTCGGGTACTTAGTGCGTGGCCAGTGCTATGGAGTGGAACCAAATGCACTGGTGGAAACGTACACACGCCACATCTGCCTCCTTCAACTACACCACTTCCTTTCATACAAGTAATAGTAGTAGTAGTAGTAGTAGTAGTAGCAGTAGTTGTAGTTGCAGTTGTAGTAACCCCAGGCTTAAACCCGGTGGACTGCTGAATGAAATCACCCTCACCGTGCGGTCCACCATCCTCCTTTTGGGGGACAGAAATGCTGTTAAGAGACGTTTGAATAACTAGGCAGCTCCATCACCGGACTACATCAATGCCACCAAATGTAGGCGTCCCTCTCCAGCACTTTCTTAACGGGGAAAATAGCTAGTTGTAAAAAGACTTGTACCTGCAGAGTAGATCTTCAATAAGAGAACGAATACAAACAAAGAGTGAATGAATGAATGAACGAGAGAGAGGACATGTGGACACTCAGGAAGCTGACATGTGTCACTACCTGCACAAACTTTCCATTTTTCTCATTAACATACAACAACTAATAGTATTCGTAATATCCGAGTATGTAAGAACAGAAATACGTCTAGCATGTGTTCACGGTTACCCTGAATAAAATGTGTATTGTACATAGATACATTATATACATACATTTATCAATACATAAATGTCTATGTAAATACATACATTTTATACATACATACTGTCTACATAAAGGCCTACATACTTGCAGAAAAGCCTAAGTACATACCTAAGCAATTCGACATACAAATAAAACATGAGGAATACAACATACACTGCCATACCACACAAGATCACTGGGCATCTGTGGTGTTGGGGAACAGTGATGGAAAATACATGACAAATGACCGTGTTGAGGTGATGAACTGAAGCATCATCCCCCCTAATGGTCCACTGTCTGGCACCATCTCTCCTTATGGTCCATTGTCTGGCACCATCTCTCCTTATGATCCACTGCCTGGCATCATCCCTCCTTATGGTCCACTCTTTGGCACCACCTCTCCTTCTGGTCCACTGCCTGGCATCATCCCTCCTTATGGTCCACTGTTTGGCACCATCCCTGTTTATAATCCACTATCTGACAACATCCTTCCTTATGGTCTACTGTTTATTGTGTGTTCCGTCACTGTGTTTTGATGAGCAGCATGCTTGTAACCTCAGGTTCCAACTGATCTTGTTGCACTGAGAACAAAATAAAATATCTTCACTGCTTACCTCAGCTTCACTGCCGCACCATCATCGCCATATACACTGAAGCTGCATCAGCTCTGCCTTGTCCTTCTGCCTTTTAGTCTCTTCAGCAACGTACACACACGCAAACTGGCGCCACGCAACGTTTCCCAGCCCTTACTCTGTTTACTGACTTACACACAAGCAAACCGACGCCAAACAATGCCTCTCAATCTCTTTCCGGAAGCACACACACGCAAATCGACGCCAAACAAAGCCTCCCAGTCTTTACTGATGCACATGCACGCAAACTAACACCAAGCAAGGACCCCCACCTCTCAGTCTCTTCACTGACGCAAACACACAAACCAATGCCGTGCAACAGCTCCAGCCTCTCAATCTCTTCACCAGTGCACACACACACACACACACACACACACACACACACACACACACACACAAACTGACGCCATACAAGTCCAGCCTCTAGATCTCCTCACCGATGCACATGCAGGTGGCGGACACACAGTCAGATACACATGCAGGCAGCGGATACACATGTGAGCGGAGAACATACGCGGCCACACATGCGGGCTGCGGCCACACACTCGGATACAAGCACGAGTGACGGAAACACATGGGGACACACACACGCGGATCCAAACACGGGCGGAGGATACACACACACGCGGGCGGTAAACACACACGGGTGGGTGACGCAGGCGGCGGACACGCACGTGGACACAAACGCGGACACACCAGCCACTCAGACAGCAAAACATACACTGTCTAGTTCTCCACCTGCCCTGGGTAAGGGGTCTCAAGGATGACACATGTTTTATTTTCTTTTTCTTTAGAGACACTATATGCATATAATAAACCCGTTCCTTCCCACATCAGTTAATTCTATATAACTAACTGCTCAGTGTATTAATTTAGAGACCAAGGTCCGAGTACTGACTATAAATCACGATAAGTTAAGTAAATACAAAATGTTACTAGAGCTGACTAGTTGGCGTCTGTGTAGGCTGTCTGACTTAATCACAAGGATCTCCATATTTGCTGGATCGCATTTTTGGCGTTGGACATACAACATATCTATAATAAAAGTTGTGTGCAAGGTCAGTTAATTAAATAATATACTGCAGGTAGCATGGAAAGTCACTGAGGGTAATATAAGTTAGGAGCTGAAAGTATAATGTAGTTAGAGTCGACGTGAGCTATATCTCTTTGATTCTAACTTGGCTTGATTGTAACATTCCTACATCTTGAATGCTAAGCTGTAAGAAGAGATTAAGATGTGGTTCTAGTGATGAATAAAAGATAGGAAATCGGCGAAGAGCCGTAGTATTGTCATTTTCTGCCACAGAGCTAGAAAGGGACAAAAATCTGGCCCAAGTTAAGGATAAGGAAACCTAACTGGTTCTCACCTCATTGCACACCTTACTCTACGTTGACATACAGTAATTTTGGCTCTACACACGCCAGGCATCATCATCAACAAGCCTTCCTACTTGCACAGTCGTTATACAGCCATAATTTTCCGTGATTACAATACTCTTCTCACTTAACTTGGCCTAGATTATCGTCCTTTTGCAGCTTATTCCACGTAGCTCAGTGGCAGGGAGACAATACTGTGGCTCTAATATTCCTGTAGCCTTTCTTCGTGACTAGTATCATATTCTCATGGTTATCTAGTTTTTACAGGTCAGTAATCAAAATGGAGCGATGGCAACTTTAGGCCAAGTTAGCGTAAAAGGTGTGTAGCTGTATATTATGAGCAAAATTACTGAGGATGAAGGATAATGAGCTGGCAAAGGAACGAAAATTGGCTGATTGATGGTGTGGGCAGGTGACTACGTCTTTGGTTCCCATTAGTATACCCTTCACCACCGCCACCACACCATCACCACATCACTGTCACCACCACCACACCACCATCTCACCACACCATTGACCACAGCATTTCAAACAACACCACCACAATACCCCTCCATCACCACCACAACATCACCATCCCACAACACCACACCATCACCGTCACCTCCACCACACCATCACCCCACACTATTAACTACCACATCTCAAGCACCACAGTAACAGCCCTCCATCTCCACCACATCGTTACACCACCACCACGACACCCCACACCACCAAACCATCACCGCCAACACCCTGTTCTGGCCGGGATTCGAACTTGCGACCACAGAGATAGCAGACCACCGCTCGGGTGTCCAGTGCAAGCCTAATGTCAAACCAACATGTCATTTTTTGCCTACTGTATTTTTAAGTGAAATATTTCCACATTTCAGGAGCAGCAGTATAGCAGGCAGCAGGAAAATGTGTGTGTGTGTGTGTGTGTGTGTGTGTGTGTGTGTGTGTGTGTGTGTGTGTGTGTGTGTGTGTGTGTGTGTGTGTGTGTGTGTGTGTGTGTGTGTGTGTGTGTGTGTGTCCCTACTTATGAACATGGCTGTACTTTGGGAGCTTACTTCACGAGACTGGGCCCCTATTCTCGTCCCACCTCTTCCTTAGCAATTTATTATGGATATGACTGGTTAATATCCTTTTGTACGTTATTTGTGAAGACTGTGGCGATATCAGAATAGTCTAATTAACACAGGACAGGACAACAAGGTCTAATAAGGAAAATAATAGCTTGGGAAATGGCGTTAGGGAGCTTTCTTGAGCGACGAGAATACTTGCCTGGGAGTCTCCTGAAGTTAGTTTACCTGTATGTTTTTAATTGCAGTTGAATAATCTTCCTTAGATTAAGAAGAAGAATTGATGTGGTTTGGGGGAAAAAATCACTCGGAGGACTTTAATGGAATCTCTCTCTCTCTCTCTCTCTCTCTCTCTCTCTCTCTCTCTCTCTCTCTCTCTCTCTCTCTCTCCATAACTTCCCTTCCCTCGTCATACTGCCATAAAGCCTTGGAAATCTAACCTTCCCCCCAACTTCTTTCCCTAAATATGCCCCTAGATTTCAGAACCAAGCATTCCCCTTCCTCCCCCACCTCCCCAAGCCACTGGGCACGCTCCTGGACCCATGAACTCACTGAATCAACCTGTCAGATGGTCAAAGAATGAACGTCAGAGGGAGAGGGAGTTGGGCACAAAATTTTGATGAAGTCCCGCTGGTTTATCTCGGCGTTGGTGCAGTCACACAGGCACGCACATGAAAGCCACTGGGTTATTTGTGCAGACTTTTTCATTCTGGCTTTGGAGCTGGGATGCATTGGAAGAGGTTGGTGGTGAGGCGGGGGTGAGGTTTGGAGGGGTGATGGTGATGGTGATGGGTGGATAGTAGTGGTAATACATGGTGAATGGTGGGTAGGTGTGGTGAGGTTGGGAAGACGGTGAGGGTGGTTTGGGTTGATGAGGTTAAGGGGGAAAGGGCTGAGGGTCAGATGAGAGTTGGTGGACAAAAGCTGAGGTTACGATGAGGTGTGGAGGGGTGAGAGGTGATGATGGAGAAGTTAGGGATGGCAATGTTTGGGATGTAGGTAGGGTGGAGGGCAAGAAGTAGGGTTCAGGTAAGGGCTGCGGGGCAAGAGGTGAAGCTGAGGTAAGACTAGAGGGGGGGGGGGTACCTAAAGACAGCAGGGATGATTTAGTTGGGACAGGAGAGAGGTGAGTTGAGTGGGTGGTGAGTGGGCGGGAAAATATGACACAAGTCCAGTGAATGTGTGTGTGTGTGTGTGTGTGTGTGTGTGTGTGTGTGTGTGTGTGTGTGTGTGTGTGTGTGTGTGTGTGTGTGTGTGTGTGTGTGTGTGTGTGTGTGTGTGTGTGTGTGTGTGTGTGTGTGTTGCGCGGGGAATAACGATTACCAGCCTACAATTAATTTTTACCACATTTTGTGTGTGGGTGCTGGGTCCGGGGGTGGTGGGTACAGACAACTTCAGCAAACATCAGTAACTTCAGACGAGGGAGGTTTATGTGGGTCCCAAACTTCGAAAAGCCATTGGGATTTCCGGCATACATTATTCCGGAACTTTCAGCTGATTGAAATGACCAAATTCTAATGGCTAAAGCTAATTCCATTTCTTGCTTCCCCCCTCCCTAAACATTGTATATATTCATCTTTCGTTCATTCATTCATTCCCCTATCTTTCATCCGTCCACTCACCCACTCATTTATCAATACATTCGTCCGATTTTCGTCTGTATGTCTAATAACTCATCCATTCATTCATCCATGCATTAATACACCCATCCAAGAAATGAGCCCATCTAATCATCCATCCATCCATCCATCCATTTATCCATTCATCCTCCAATACATCCACCCACCGTACATCCATTCATCCATCCATCCATCATCAGTCCTTTTAACCATCCATCCACCTTTCCATCAAAACATCTATCCATTCGTCATTTATCCATCCAATCATCCATCAAAACATCCATCCATCCATCATCAGTCCATCTAACCACTTATCATTATAATCAGTCCACTTATCATTCGCCATCCTTACCCCTCCTTTCACTAATATATGAGGTGCGAGGAAGGAAAAAACACTAACAGGGAGACATAAAGCTGTAAAATAAGCGACTGACCAGGATAGTGTATTTGAGGGAGGCGGAGGCGTAGAGTGGGGGGAGGATACCGAGGATGAGATGCAGGAATGGAGTGGAGAGCTATATGAGAGAGGGGTATGTGAGCTGGACGGTGAGCAGGCAAATGGCAGAAGACAGGGGACGGGGAGGCGATTTGCTTGCCGTCCCTTACGGGATTAAGGCGTCTGGCAGTGTTTTATGTATGTATGTGTGTGTGTGTGTGTGTGTGTGTGTGTGTGTGTGTGTGTGTGTGTGTGTGTGTGTGTCACGGCGATTACGAGGTTGCAGTTAATTTTTACCCATTTTGTGCGTGCTTGCTCGGGTCGGGGGGCCGGGGTACAGGTGACTTCATATCATATCAAATTGTTTAGTTAGAATTTGCATTATTAGAGCTGAATTCACTCTGGTTGCCGCATACAGGGCTAAACGCTTGAACATAAAGGACTGTGGTCTCTTAACTACGTTGGAGTATTCACTGTGTCTTTTGATAAATGATTCTTTTGATATCTTTGTTCCCTTGTAATTGCCATTCTTTCGACCCACTGAGTACACTGCATGAGGAGTACAATAAATATGGTTACTGTAGTACACATTACATTTTATGACTAATTCATGAAGAAGAGTAGTAGTGATTGTTGTCCGAGGGTCATCTGAAGCATTAACTCAGTGGACTGCAGAATAAAGTTGCTCTTCTGCAGTCAATCATCCTGCTTTGGGGGGATAAGGAGGGATTTGAGGGAGGTGTGTTTAAGGAGGGAGCTCCACCACCCGGCCATATCAGTGCCACCACGTGAAGGTCTCTCTCACCAGCACCCTAGCCCCACTTGTTTTTTTTTTACTTTGCTTTTTCTTACCTTAATCCCATTTTTTCTTACCTAGTCCCATTCTTTCTTTACCTAACTCTGTCTTTATCAAGTCCCACTCTCTCTTTTCCTAGCTCTTTCTTTACCTAGTCCCGCTCTTACTTTACCTAGTCCCACTCTTTCTTTACCTAGCTCTATCTTTACCTAGCCACACTCTTTCTTTGCCTAGTTCCACTCTTTCTTAACTAGCTCTGTCTTTACCAAGTCACACTCTTTCTTTACCTAGCTCTCTCTTTACCTGGTCCTACTCTCTCTTTACCTAGCTCTGTCCTTACCTAGTCCAACTCTTTACCTAGTTCCACACTTTCTTTACCTAGCTCTGTCTTTGCCCAGCACCACTCATTGTTTACTTTGCTCTGTCTTCAACTGGTCCCACTCTTTCTTTACCTAGTTCCACTCTTTCCATACCTAGCTATCTTTACCTAGTCCCATTCTTTCTTTACCTAGTTCCACTCTTTCTTTATTTAGCTCTGTCTCTACCTGGTCCCACTCTTTCTTTACCTAGGCCTTAACTACAGACAGTGTGCTGCCGTACACAAATACCATACATGTTCATTAGGGGTAAAAAATACCCAAGTGTACCGGAATAGAGTTGAAAAGACCCAAATGTACCGGAATGAGGTTGAAAAGACCCAAGTGTGCCGGAATATGGTTGAAGAGACCCAGGCGTACCGGGGTAAGGAAAAAAGACCCAGGTGTACCGGAATAGGGAAAAAAAGTGACCGGTGTACCGGACTAGAGAAAAAAGACCCAGGTGTACCGGGGTAGGGTAAGTAATACAATGAGGCTGGTAAAATTGTGGGGGGTATTACCATCTTGCCAAAATGGTGAAAAGATATGTAAAAAGTGGCACAGTTATTTTCCGCCGAGAGTAGCAAAGACCAGAATGTACTGAAATGGGAAAAAAATATTATTGTAATTGAGTGTATCTGTATAAACATTATCCCTGGGCATTGGAAGGCTAATTTACAGTTTTAGCATTCGTCCACAGTACCGACATAAGGTAAAAACATGAAGGGTGACTGAGTTCATCCACACGGTCGTCAATACCCGGGGTTAGGAAGTTAAATCACGCATACCCCACTGGGAGTAATTATTCCCACAGCACGTTACATCACGGCAATTTGACGTGTCGGTGCAAAATTACCC